>NC_056734.1:541875344-541928131 GCF_019279795.1 Protopterus annectens
AAGAAGGAGCTGATGCAGGAGGGCTCCACTGTCTATCCACCGGACCAAGTCTGTGACCATAGACCATTTCTGGTAGTGAGTTTATGCTTCAGCTGTGTTCTCTGTGCATGTGCTGAACTATATGGCACACCTTATTAGGCTGCATCTCGATCTGGTCAAAGAGATCACGGAGTCTGCCCCAGGGTCCATGTCGATGGAGAAGGTGTTTTCCTCTCGAATGGCTACCCTTACCTCTATCTGGCTCCTATCCAACACTACTGAAGACACCGCAAGAGCTGCTTGAGCAGGCGTTTTCATTAAGTGTCACGCCTGCTCCAACTTCGTTCCTTTTCGGAACCCTTTAAGGTGCTTTTATGAATGCCCCATACAATGGTTTCACACACTTTTTAAAGACTGTACGTGACACACTGGTCCAGAGTAAGAAGGATGGGAGACACTGCTGTCGGAATACGATTTTCTACCGCTTAATGAACCTTTTCCTGGAATCAGCAAGGTGTGAGCAAGATGTGGTTCTGGAATTCTCAGAGTTACTACAAGGACACTCAAGACTCTCCTTCCCCCAGAGGTAGAGGGGGGATTTGATAGATGCCGCACTTCCGGCAGAGGGGGTCTGAGGAATTGGGTCTCAGGATTCCTTCCCAGACAGACCCGCACAGCAGTCCTGAAGGGATGCCCAGCTGCTAGTCGCTGGAGGCAGTCGGGGGGGGGGTCTGCTTTTCGCTACACCTAGCAGTCTGGGAGTCCTAAACCGACCATCGTTGGGTGTTGCAAATCATATCCAGAGGATATTCAGTCCCCTTCTTTCAAAGACCATTTCCTCCCAAACACTTCCTGGACTTTCCACCCCTGCAAAGGGAGGAGGCAGCAGTGGTAATTTCAAAGCTGCTCGAAAAGCGAGTCATCCAGCCCATTCCCCCAGACCAGTCCTGATTTGGCATCTATTCCAGATTTTTTTTAGTGCCAAGAAGACTGAGGACTGAAGACCCATCTAGGATCTTTCAACCCTAAACCTATCATTTGCCAAGATGAAATTCCGAGTGGTAAGTCTCCAATCTGTCCTGTTTTTCCTGCTGGAGAACAACTGGGTGCGCTTGGTGGACCTCCAGGATGTGTACTAACACATCGAAATGGACAGGAGCTCTTTGAGGTTCCTCCACTTCTGGCTGGGTGCCAATCATTACCAATTTAGAGCACTACCCTTTGGTCTCACCACAGCCCCCAGGGTGTTCACCAAAGTGGTGGGGGTGTTAGCAGTTCACCTGCTGCTGCAGGGCTTCCAGGTCTTCCCCTACCTGGACGTTTGGCTCCTTTCTGCTTCCTCCAGGCATCAACTCTGCCAAGCCCAGGGATCTCCTTCTCCAGACCATCCACCAGTTGGGCATCACCATAAATCTCAACAAGTCGCAGTTGAACCCGATTCATGTTCTGAATTTTATTGGAGCTCGGTTAGACACCATGCAGACCAAATTTTTTCTAACTCCAGACAGACTTCAATCCGTCAAACATCATGTCTTGTGTATTTTTCGAGCTCAGTCGCCCTCAGTGAAATCTGTCTTACCGGCTTTGCGGTCCATGACGTCCACGATCACCCTCATGCCCATGGCCCGGTTGCACATGAGGGTGCTCCAATGGTGATTACTGGATGTACCATTGTCCCATCCTGTCTGCTTATCTCGTGCATGCAGGGAGTCTCTTCCCTTGGTGGTGGATCTTCGTGTTTCACTGTTGCAGTCATTACATTTGAGTAATCTGCTGGCAAGTTGTCCTCAGTCGGCCTGAATAACAAAGGTACAAATTACCAACGCAACACGGTCCGAGGGCATTAACTTTCTAGAAGTGGGTCCAACAGAATGGAATAAGGGTGGAGGTTATTAGTGATTAACTACATCCTCGAGTTCGTAATTTATACTTGTATTGGGGCAGTAGTATCAAGAAGGGTTACAAATGTAACGTGCATTTGCTACACTGTTGCGTTTGTAATTTGTACCTGCCACAGGGCAGTAGTTTCAAGTCAGGATACACATACGTTTGGCGAAACAGTAATACTTCCTATAGATCGTGGTTACTGCTGCCTTGTATTTTCATTATTTTTATCGTATTCCAAAGGAGAAGGTTTTTTCCGCTGCTTCGGTGTGAAGCTATCTGGTCCTGTGGGCCATGCCATCAATTGGCAGTGTGGTTTGTTGTTAAAAAAATTCCTTTAGTTTCCCCACTGGGCAGTGGAGGTTTCATAGTTGCCAGAGTTTCATTTTTAAATTTTTAATTGTATGATCAAAATTTAAATTTTTATTTGCTTTCATAGGTTCTAGACTTGTTAAGTGTGTATATATACACTGTTTTTCCTGGCAACTTGTCTTGCACGTAATATGTTTTCACTACTTTGGTATTGTAACATTATTTCATAAGCATTTAGTCATTCATTGTTTTCCTAGTGCTTCCTTAGTGCTGGGGCTTTAATTTGGATGAGGTTTAATCATGTTTAGTTTCATAGTATAGTACTAGGCTATCTGCCCTGGGGCATTTGTAAGCCTAGCCATAGTGAGATGGCTTTTGTCACCCCATGAAATGGTAAAGAAATGTACAGAATAAAATTAGAATACTGTGCCCCTGTCTAGCAATGACACAGATGTGACCCCTGGGGTAAACTTACGATCTCCCATCTACTCATCAAGATTTCTCTTGAGAGTCAGTGAGGGGCTCTGCCTAATACGAACTGGGATCTTGTTCCAAAGCATGGGAAGCCTCTGGGTTATGAATCTATCCCTCCAGCATGTCCTATTCATACTTGTGCCGAGGTTTAAGTCTTTAGCTCTCGTGGTCCTGATGGATTTGGATGTTTTGAGGTGGAGCATGTCCATCAGATCCTGATTGGACATGGCCTTGTACGTCCGGCAGAGATCACCTCTGAACAGGCGGTATGCTACTGAATGGAGCTGAAGTTTCTTTAGTCTGGCAGAATAAGACATATGTTGGAGACCCTTGATCCTCTTGGTGAGGTACTTTTGTGCTCTGTCCAGCTGTTGCAAATGCCGAGTGAGGTACATATCAAATGGGGCATTGTACTCGATCATGGGTCTGATGAGGGAGGAGTAAAGGGGTACAATGACATCCCTGGATCTGGATGTGAATCCCTTCATGATGAGGTGTGCAAGGTAGAATGTTTTTCTAACCACTTTGGCAACGTGGGTGTCAGAGAGGTCGCTGTCAACTTGTGTCCCTAGGTCTCTGATTACTTTTTCCGTACTCAGTGGGTTGCTGTCTGTGATAATTTGTGGGTACTTTGTTTTTCCCAGAGGGGATGACTATACATTTTTTGGCATTTAGTTTAAGGCCGTGACTCCGGCACCAGTTGTCCGTTTCTGTGAGGCCTTTTTGTAGGATGGATGTGTCTGCTGGTGTATCGACTATGGCGCCTAGTTTGCAGTCATCTGCGAACTTTGTCAGCCACAACCCTCCCATGTTTGCTTTAACATCTGAGAAATGCCGAACAAGAGGGGTCCCAGGACAGATCCCTGTGGGACACCACTTGTGACTGGCTTTGAGTCTGACATTATGGATTCTGTCCTTTAGCCAGTTTGCAACCCATCTAGTGACGTAAGGTTTACGTTTAAGCTGTTGAGCTTATCTATGATGCCTGAGTGGGGTATTGTGTCGAAGGCCTTAGCCAAGTCCAGGTAGGCTGTATGGACTGCTTTGCCCTCATCAATGGCTCTAGTGACTGTTTTGAAAATGTCAACCAGGTTCAAAAGGCAGGATCTGCCCTTTACAAAGCCGAACTGGGTGGGGTCAAGTGTCTGTAGGTCCCCTATGTCTCTGTTTGAGTTCCATAATGATTCTTTCCATAGCTTTGCAGACCAGGCTGGTTAAGCTTATGGGGCGGTAGTTCCCAGAGTCTGTAGAGGTACCCTCTTTGTGGAGTGGGACCACTGTTGCTGTACGCCAGTGTTCAGGTACATATCCTGAAGTAAGGCTAAGGTTAAATAGCATTTTTATGTGTGGGTTTAGCTCCTCTTGGAGTTCACGTAACACGCAACCCGGGATACTGTCAGGTCCCATTGATGCTGTGTTTTTAGCTTTGTGTAGGGCGGTTCTCACCTGGACATCTGAGATGACAGGGAGATTACATTCAGCTGGGATAAGTATTTCTTCTTTTGGGGGTGAGAGAGGGGAGAAATTTGCACTGAACCTGTCAGCCAGAATGTTGGCAATATCTGTGGGTTCAGTGTATTTTTTGTTGTTGTGAACTAACTCTGAGCATATCTGAGGGTTTCCGCCCAGGTTTCTAACATAGCTGAAGAAGTCTTTGTGGTTATCTTTAGTGTCCTTAGCGATTTTTCTCTCAAAGTTGGCCTTGGATGTTTTTATGAGAGAACGTAGTTTTCTGCTAATGTTAATCAGAGATGTCTTCCCTTTATGGGATTTTGCTCTGACATGCAGTAGCTTCCTTCTTTTGTTATACAATTTGTTAATGGCTGAGGACCACCAGACAGGACGCTTGCCTTTGGTGGAGAGGGACTTGGATTTATTTGGGATTGCATGATCCATGCATTCTTGGAGATGTCCATAGAAAGCATTTGTGAAGGTTTCGGCATTGTGGGATGTGGTATCCACTGGCACATTGGGCTTAAAGGATACCATCTCAGTCTTAAGAAGAGTGAAGTCTGCTTTTGAGAAGTTTTTCACTGTGGTCTTTTGTGCTGGGGGTGGAGGTGGGATATGTATATCCAGGGTGATTAGTTTGTGGTCAGATCTCACTAGTGAGGGGTATACTTCCGGTGTGGAGCATTTTGTCCCCATGTTTGTGATGATCAGGTCTAGTATATTATCTCCCCCAGTGGGAGAGGTGACTAGTTGTTCCAATGCCTTTGAATTTATGAATTCCAGGAACCTTTGGGCTAGGGTATTAGGGCTAGAATAATGTACCCAATCTATGTTTGGGTAGTTGAAGTCTCCCAGTATGATGGTATTTTGTGATACATTCATATCCTCCAATGTCTTCAGGAAGGCTGAGTGGGGTTCCTGAGATTGGGAGGGTGGTTTGTAACATGATACCAGTTGTATAGCAGTTTTGCCTATGGTTAGTTGCACCTGTATGGTCTCTGATGCTTCATGTGTTGCTACTAACCTGGAGGTGTCCTTGATGAATGTGGACACTCCCCCTCCCTTTGTGGTTCGGCCCGGGGTTTGGGGCAGAAAAGCATGATACGAGGTATAGCCTGGTAGCGCTGGGGTGCTCTCAGGAGCCTTGAACCAGGTTTCAGTTACTGCACAGACATCGATGTTCTCCATGCTGAGGAGTGCATCGAGTGCCTGCATCTTGAGACTTAGACTTCTGGTGTTGAGCAGCATTACCCTTAGTTTTTTTTCCATTTTTGTTTTCTAAGGAGGTGGGGTTTGTCTTTTGAGCCTTGCCTAAAAAAGGCACTATGGGGGTGGCAAGAGCCTTAGCCAATATCCGGAAGCCCAGTGGCGACAGATGTAAGCCATCTTTTGCGAAGCAGCGTGGCTTGTCCAACATGTCATCCCAGGCAGACAGACATTGGATCCCCTTAGAATGACACCAGTACTTGAGCCAATTATTAAAGCTGATCACCTTGTCTTTGTATTGTGGTATCATTCTTGGTGAGGGCAAGATGCTGCTCAGGGTCAGGGTCATACCAGCCTGGGCTACATAATCAGAGAGCTCCTCTGTCTCTTTTCATGTAGTCCAGGGAGGCACATCTCAGGTCATTCACACCAGCATGGACAATGACGGAGTCATATTTGTACTTGCTTTGGAGTGACTTGAGTGCGTGTGTTATGTGCCGGATCCTAGCTCCAGATAGACAGCTCACAGTCACTCTCTCCTTGTTCAGCCTGGTCAGCGGGACATCAGTGTGTCTGACTATAGAGTCACCTATTACTAGTGTATCAGGCATGGTGTTTGGCCTTAAGGGCTGTGATTGGTTGACACACTGATTTATTGAAGTATGTGTTGCATGTGTTTTGTTTTGAGGTGGTGGATTTTTGGATGTCTGCTTTGGGAGCCTCTGTTGTTTTGGTATTTTTTTATTAGAGCCTCCGTGTATGTCTTTGTGTTTTTGTGTTTGGTTTGCAGTTGTGGTAGGTCTATGTGGGACTGGGATTGTGTGTGTGGTTACCATCTCCTCCTGTCTGGTCATGCCAGCCCTGAGTTGAGAGTTCAGCCTCCAGTTTGGCTATATAGTTGCTTATTTCCAATTAGTGAATTGTTTAAATGTCTTGATGAAGGGGAGGCACTGTTTGCTTGTTTGTTCTTTCTGAAGATGTCGGACTGTTAGCCGACGAAAAGCGTATGGTTTTAACGGCTTAAAATAAATTTGTATTCTTGTATTTTCATCAAGTTGGACTTTATATTCACAGTGGAATTGAGACTTGGGCTTCGGAGTGTTTCTTGAGTCTACACAGCTTCTCCTAAGCCAGTCGGCGCTTCGCCAGTACTCATTGAGATGCTTTTCAAGCCCCTGATGCCCACTACTTTTGATTCGCAGGCCTCTACCGAGACCCATTCGGAGTCCGGTATGCCGCAAGACACTTCAAGTATTGAACCCGCGGATGTCCTCTCTTAGATGGGTCCGGAGCCACTGAGCAGGCACTGGCTTCTGAGGGCATTTTCAGGCCTAAAGATTTGTATATTAAACCGATGCCATCATCAAAAACAAGACCAAAATCAGCTTCTATGTCTTAAAGACCGACACATGGGCCACATGTTCAGGCCCCTATGCCTAAAAAACAAATGATCAAAATGGCTGAGGATTTAATTACCTTGATCAGGGGTTCCCATCCCTCTCCTGCTAAGAGGTCTAGGCACTGCACTGATTATGAATCAGGTTTCTATTTCTTCTGATTTCTTTTCTGATCAGAAATTTTCTATTTCCCCTTTTGAGGACTCTGATGCAGACGAATCCATCCTTTCTGCTTCTCCTCCTGAGGATTTTTTTTTTGGAGAAACTTTGCATACCTCAAGGGAACATTTTCATTGGGAGAGTCAGGATTTTTCAGAATCCTAAAAGAGGCTTGGGGATTCCCTTCTTCCTCAGCATAGGCCTTTGGCTATACCTCCTGTTTTAGACATTGTTGATGTTTTCTCAGACTCCAGCATGGCTCCTGATTCCCAGCCTCCAGCTCCTAGCAAGCCAGACATGTTACAGGGTTCCTGACTCCCATAAGTTTCTTTTCAATAACCCTACTGCTGATCCTGAAACAATTTTTCATGGTCCCAAGGGTGTTAAGGCTTCTACTGCTAAAAATCCTACCCCCTCTGATAAAGACTCCTGGGCTTTGGATAGATGGGGTAAGACGGTTTACTCATCTGCACCCCTGGCAATCAGGGCTTTAAACTGTCAATTTCTTTTGCTTAAATGTCAGCAGCATATCATGGGCTTAAACAGAAAATGGTGTTGATTTCTGACTGTGTGGAAAATAGTTACAGGATTTATTGCATTCAGCTGAACAAGTTTTAAAGTATACTCTGCAATGTGGTTTTGATCCCTTGGAGGCCTCCTGCAGGGCCACCGTAACTGGATCTGTGATAAGAAGGCATGCTTGACTCAAGGAGCAAAATCTGCCTGATCATGTTAAAACCAAATCGTTGCATGCTCCTTTACAACAGGAAAGTCTGTTTGGTAATAAGGCAGAAGAAGTTTTGAAAAAGATGGAAGATTAAGCTAAATCTATGCAAACTGTAAAAGATTTCCTATAAGTGCAGCCACCCAGGTTCAGAAGGCACTGGCCTACTAAGAATTGTTTTTTTTTCCAGTGCCCAACAGAGCCGCTCAGGTCAAACCCAGCCACTCCAAAGGCTCCAGGTTTCAGTCACAAGGAATTTACAGAACAAAGCAATGGGTTGTCTCCACCTCCAAATCTGGAATTAGCAAGCCCCCCCCCCCCCAGTAAACAGCCTCAATGACTTTCCTCTGTCATTTCCAAGCACTTATCTTTTGGCAGCCCCTTTGGGGGGAAAACTAGCACTTCATGCTCAAAATTGGCATCTAATTACCCAGAACAAAATGGGTCTTAAATATAGTATCCCCGGGATACAGATTTCATTTCCACACGTTGCCAGTTCCAAATGGATGGCCAAATCTGCCTCCAAATCAGTGGACAGAGGCCCAGAAACAAGTTATGTCCCTCGTGGATATGGGGGCTATTCAACCAGTACCAGAAAAGGAAAAAGGACAAGGTTTTTATTCAAGGCTTTTCCTGGTACCCAGCAAAGACAAATCATGGCGTCCAATTCTGGACTTATTATCCATTCTAAATACCTTCCTGGACATTCCAAAATTCAAGATGCTGACTCTACAGCAATTACTGCCTATGCTAGGCAAGGATGCCTGGTTGGTAACTCTAGACTCAAGAGGCTTACCTGCATAGCCCAATCTGGGAATCTTGCAGAAGATACCTCTGCTTCAAAGCAGGCTATTTGCATTGCCAGTTCTCTGCACTGCCCTTTGGCTTATCTACTGCGCCCAGGGTCTTCACAAAGTGCCTGGCACCAGTGATTGCATTTTGCAGACAAAGAAACATTCAAATTTATCATTATCTGGACGATTGTCTAATTCAGGCAGAAAACAAGGACACTCTTCTACAACATCTGGCGTTTGTAAAAAGGCTTCTAACATGCCTAGGGTACACCATAAATGAAAATAAATCACAACTGGTACCTTCTCAAGTAATAACATTCCTGGGTGCAAGCTTGAATACAACTGCCTAGATGGCTTACCTCACGCCAGACAAATTCAATTGATGACATACTTCAAACAAGTGGCCACAAAAACCCGGCTATCTGCAAGACAAATTCTGCAGGGTTTTGGGGTTCATGGCTTCCTGCATTCTACTTATTCCATATGCAAGACTACATATGAGGAAGCTTCAATGGTACCTAAAGAGCTTATGGAGTCAACATTGTCACAGCCTGGAAACAATGATTCCTCTCATTCCTTGCCTGCAACAGGAGTTCCTATGGTAGGCAGAGGCCTGTCACCAAAACCAGGGACTGTCATTCATTCTACCCCCTGCCTCCCAAACCCTGACTACAGACTCATCAGACTATGCTTGGGGTGCCCATCTGGCAGGGTGATGCGTTCAGGGTGAATGAAACCCAAATCAAATGCACCTACATATCAACCAGGAAGAAATGCTAGCTGTAAAGAATGTCTGACAGCCTTCAAGGACTTTCTTCATCCAGGACAACTACTGATAAAGGCGGACAACACCACAGTTATGTGGTACATTAACAAGCAGGGGGGTACCCACTCTTACTCCCTTTGCAGACTAGCCATGCCCTTGTGGAACACAGCCTTGACTTACCAAATACATCTACAAGCTCAGTTCCTGCCAGGAAAGCAAAATACGAACTAAGCAGAAACCATATGGACCCACACGAATGGAAACTGGATCCACAAATCTTCAGCATGTTGACACGAAGATGGGGGAGGCCAGACATAGATCTTTTTGCCTCTCCCCAAAACTATCAGTTGGACAAATTCTGCACAAGAATCCATCACAAAAAAGCTTGGAAAGTGGATGCTCTATCCTTCAGCTGGAAAAACCTATCAGTCTATGCCTTTCCCAGTCTTCCTCTGCTCTCCAAGGTTTTACTAAAAGTCAGGCTGGGAAAATCAAAAATGATCTTGAGTGCTCCAGACTGGCCTCGCCAACACTGGTACCCGCTTCTACGCTATGTCACACCTTCCTCCGTGGTACCTGCCTCAGACACCTCATCTACTGTCTCAGCAGAACTATTAAATTCTGCACACTCAGCTCCAAACTCTGAATCTTGCAGCTTGGCTAATCAATTAATTTCACCAGTCACATCTCCGTAAACCTGTGATGGATGTCATTTTGGAGGCAAGAAGGCCTAGTACTAGAAAATCTTATGCTAACAAATGGAAAAGATTTTGTGCCTGGAACCAAGCACAAGGAATAAACACAGCATTGCCCAATATTCCTCAGATTCTGCAATATTTAACTGAGATGCTTCATAAGGGCCTATCTTTTTCTTCTATAAACATCCATGCCTCTGCCATTTCAGCTCATTAGAACACAGAGCCTCCTCTCTTCTCTCATCTCTTGCTAAAGCAGTACCTCAGAGGGTCCAAAAATTTGAGACCTCCCAGGAGATCACCAACTCCTGCATGGGACCTCAATTTTGCGCTGGAAAAAACTCACCTTACCTCCTTTTGAGCCAGCTGCTACTGCAGACATAAAATTTCTCTCTTGGAAGACAGCCTTTCTTTTAGTAGTCACTTCAGCTAGAAGGATTTCAGAACTACAGGCTCTCATGGCAGTGGAGCCTTTCATTGTCTTTTATCCAGGCAGGGTGGCCCTCAGGACCAATCCATCCTTTATGCCTAAGGTGGTATCCAGTGTGGCTCTAAATCATACCATTCATCTGCCAACCTTTTTCCCAAATCTGCAGAACAAGGGGGAGCGGATTCTGCACTCATTGGATGTACACAGACAACTAAGATTCTACTTAAACGGGACAAAATCTCTAAGAAAGTCTGAGCAGCTACTGGGGGCATCTGCTGCAGGGGCAGAGGGAAAGGCTATTTCAAAACAGACTATTTCAAAATGGATAAGCTATTGTATTCGTTTCTGCTACGTGCACCATGGTAAACCTGTCCCTGAGGGGATCCGATCCCATTCCACTAGGGCCACATCTACTTCTGCAGCTTTTCTCAGAGCGGTTCATACCAGAGACATTCTAGAAGCTGCTACTTGGAGCTCAGTTCATATGGTCACCAAACATTACCATTTACCTCTCTTCTAAATCCAGAGCAGGCTTTGCCACTGCTGTCCTGCAGGGCCTTATAGCTGCTCCTAATGCTGTATAATTCCATCCTCCCAACCATAGCTTTGGGACTCTACCCAAATGTAATGATTGCAACAGTGAAACACTTAAGAACATAGTACAGTTGTGTACACATACCATAAATGTAGATGTTAGAGTGTATTCACTGTTGCAGTCCTGGTTACCCACCCGCCAGCCCCCTTTTTCTGTCTTATTTTACCTCTTTTTTCCTTTACTATGCTCAAAAGCCTTTTTGGTGTATTTGCTTTTAGTTGGAGGTATATTTTTTGTGTTCTAATTTACGTGTGTGTGTGTGTGTGTGTGTGTGTGTGTGTATATATATATATATATATATATATATATATATATATATAATTTTTTTTCTCTCCCCTTTTTGTGGGCACCTGACATCTGGGGCAAGAAAAACAGATTAAAATGGCATCTGCTGCATGTTTTATACCCCTGACGTCATGGAAGAAGAGACAGCAACCGACGCAGGACCCAAGACTTTGTTATTCAGGCCGACTGAAGGCATTCAATCTGAGGATTACCCAAATGTAATGACTGCAACAGTGACTACACTCGAACATCTACATTTATGGCAAGTGCACACAACTGTACTATTCGATCCCTGGATCATCTTCGGGGTCGTCTATTTATTCTTCCTGCCCTGCTGACCACGGATGCGCCTCTACTCTGGTGGGAGGCATTGCTTGGGAAAGGCAGTCCAAGGGACGTGATCTTCCCTCGAGACCCAGTTGCATATCAGCGTCTTGGAGATGAGGGCAGTGCTCTTGACATTGCAAGCACTTCATGCCCATTTTCCTCTAGGGGCAACTGTAGTCTGGTACATCAACAAGCAGGGGAGGAACCAGGTCTTACCCCCTGTGTCGCAAAGCCATGAGAGTGTGGGAGTGGGTGATATCCACCAGCCGTTTTCTGTTGGCAATGCACGTTCGGGGAGATCCAACATTCTAGTGGACAGGATCAGCAGATCTCTCGATGCTTTGAGTAGTCTCTGAATCCTTCAGTAGGGAAGCAGATGTTTCTAAAGTGGGGTCAGCCTTGCTGAGATCTCTCTGCCTCCCCCTCCAACGCGAAGTGCGAGTTATTCATTCTTAACCCCTCCCCCCAACCAGGGGAAGTCCCCAGAGATGCTGTGGTTCATGCTTGGCCCCTCAGGTTTTCTGTATGCTTATCCTTCACTTTCCCTAATTCCATAATTCCTTCAGAAAGCTCAATGGCTGGGGAGCTCAGTCATCCTCGTTTCCCATTATGGCCTCACCAAGTATGGTTCCTTTCTCTGTGTTCTCATGTAGTGTGTCCTCCCTGGACATTAGATCTGGCTCTGGACCAGATTTCTCATCCCTTAGGGATTCCACACCCAGAATTGGCCAGTCTGAAGCTTACCAATTGGCTGCTCCAGTTCCCATGCTAGTTAGGATTCCTGGGTTATCTTCTCCTTTTAAGAAGATATTAGTTGCAGTTAATAAATCTTCCACTAGGAAAATTTACTCAAGTGGAAATGCTTTTTTATTTGGGCATCTCAGCATGACTTGGATGCTTTCACTGCCCTAGTTCTGTCTATTTCAGAGATTCTGGGAAGTATTTTTCAACAAGGTGCCAGGTTTTCTGTGGTTAAGGTCCAACTGGCAGCTATAGCTAACTTCCGTGTAAGAGATAATTCAGCTTACCTTGCTTTTTCTAAGCTTTGCAAAGTCTTTTTGAAAGGTACCTTTCTACTCAGGTCTCCGATCAATTACCCTATGCCATCTTGTGATCTTACCCTTGTCCTTCAAGCTTTAGTTTCTTCCCCCTTCGAACCTGCAGCTTTGGTGGATCTGCAGTGCTTGTCTTGGAAGGCACTCTTCTTGATTGCCATTACATCAGCCAAAAGAGTGTCAGAGCTCCAATCCTCATCTATTAAGCCTCCTTATATGGTCTTCCATAAAGACAGGGTGTCTTTGCGCACTAATCCATCTTTCCTTCCAAAAGTTGCTTCAGAATCTATCTCCTTGTTTTCTTTCTGAATTTTCAGAATAAGGGAGAGTACAAGTTGCACTTGGACATCCACAGGCAGTTACCTTTTTAATTGCATAGAAAAAAATATTTTCGTAAGTTCTTATCAGCTCTTTGATTCATACTCAAAGCACTTCTTAGGGAAACCAGTATTGAAGGTCACCATTGCTCGTTGGGTCTCAAAGCATAGTCCTGGCATATGAAGCTAAAGGTTCATCTTCACCAGGTCATGTCAAGGTGCATTCTGCTTGATCTATGGCTACTTCAACTGCCTTTTAGTCCAGAGTTTCATTGAATGACATTTGCTCTGCAGCTACTTGGGCATCTTCACATACTTCCATCTCTCACTATAGGTTGGATCTTCTATCCAGAAGCAGGGCTTCCCTTGGCTCTGCCATGCTCAGGAATATCCTTCCATGAGGGCCTCCGAGGTGTTTGATGGACTGGGACTCTGTCCCACAGGTTGGAGAGTAAATCAAGACGACAAATTCAGATAAAGAAGTTAATGTACTCACCATAACGTTCCAACTGAGTTGTTCATTTGTCTTCAACCGTTCCTCCCTCCTTCCTGGCGTGGGCTGTGTGGTGGTCTGGTCGAAAGAGACATAGGCTTTAAGTTGGCATTACTTGTAATTTTTATCATACCTGCTGAAAATCTTTGTACAGCGGTAAGGAACTTGTCAGGTTGGGGTGCTGTGGTTGGCAGCAAACTCTGAGTGGAGGAGGGAGATGGGGGCATTATGGGTAGTGGAGGAGCTTGGAGCTCTGATCCGATGCTGGAAAATGTGGCCGAATCAGATCCATGTCTCTCAGGTTGAAGACAAATGAAGAGCAACAACGCATATGGAATGTTATGGACAGTGCATAACTTTTTTTTTGTATATTGGCAGGCTAGAAGGGCTTTAATGTCCATGCTTAAAAGCATTATTTTGTATGCATGTAAAGGTTCTGCTGCAGATCCAGTGGGACAGACCAAAAATCTCTCTGGTGACTCCCTTCATTTTCTCCTTTTGTGTTCTTAAATGAGAAGTAGGACTAACATCTGATGTTATGTGATCCTATCTCGCCTACATTCTGTACTGATGGGCTCGGAGCCGATCCCTCGGCTCCGACTCGGCACGCTATGCTATAGAGCGAAGCCTCTTATTGGCTGAGCTATTCTCTATCCCAGGATGCACCACCACTAATCCCCCAGATCTCGTTTGCTGCTTACAAGCTAGGACGTGGTCTCAAACTTGGCTGAGCTAAGTACTGTTTTAGCTAAAGTTTCCTGTCAGGAAATTCCTTATTCTCACCCAAAAGCTGGTTTAACAGCTATTGTTGTTGTACGAGTGTGTTTTGGTACATTTTGTTGAGGTAAATTGTGTGTTTGTTTAAGGGAAAGGTTTCCCGTTTAAGTTAGAGGGGCCTTCCCCTATTCCTCAGCTAGTTTCTATTATTTTTTCTAGGAGGTCAAGTACCTTTTTAAGTTAGAGGGTCTTGGCCCTCCCTTTTAGTGTTTTCTGTCATTGTATCGTTTAAAAAAAAAAAAGTTAGTTTAAAGTTTTAAGCAAAATTTTTTCTATTGTGTAAAGTATTTGTTCTGACAAGATAGTGCTTCTGTCCACTGTTTGTGTTTTTTGATAGGCATTATGTCAAAAGAACATAGACCCTCAGGGTTCAAAAAGTGCACGAGGTGCGGTTATAAGATGTCTATAACCGATGACCACTCCTCGTGCGTATATTGTTTAGGCGCCAAGCACCTACAGGAGTCCTGTAGCGTGTGTCACGCCTTTTCATCTAGAGTCCTCCAAGAGAGGAAGAATAAATTAATACTGAAAGGGCTTAATTTCAGTTCCGCACGCTGCCCTTTGGTCTCACCACAGCCCCCAGGGTGTTCAAATGTTTGGCGGTCGTGACTGCTCACTTGAGAAGTCTAGGATTCCAGGTGTTTCCGTATCTAGACGACTGGCTCCTAACTGCCACCTCCAAGCATCTACTATTGCAGAGCCTACAAACCACAATATCACTGGGCACTTCCCTTGGAATCACCTTCAGTTGGCCAAAGTCTGTGTTGCTGCCATCTCAACGCATAAGATTCATCGGAGTCCTGTAGCGTGTGTCACGCCTTTTCATCTAGAGTCCTCCAAGAGAGGAAGAATAAATTAATACTGAAAGGGCTGATTAAACCCTCCTTCGAGGAGGCCTTATCTTCCTCTTCCTCTCCTACCAAGAAGAAGAAAGCATCGGCTCCGACCAGCCCGTCGGAACCGACTGCTAAGAAACCTAGGCAGGCTTCTCCATCGGCTCCTCTGGTTTCGGAGCCGAGGGCGGAACGGTCTGCCTCGATGCCTCCAGTCTCGACTCCTCTGGTTTCGGAGCCGAGGACTGGGGCGTCGAGAGGCGGGTCACCTTCATCGGCTCCACTGATTTTGGAGCCGATGAGGGTTGCCGGCTCAGACTCTTCCCTTCGGGCGAAGCCCTCCTCGGCACCGAGGGAAATTGTTTTGGGATCTCCCTCGGAACCGATATTGGTCGAGTCCATTCGGAGCCGGTCCCCCAGTCCTTTGGAGCCGATGGAGAAGTCGGTTCGGACCCGATCGGTTTCATCTAGATCCTCCAAGATGTCTGATTCGGACATCGACAGGGTGCTCCTAAGACTTTTCCAGTCTCATGTGTTCCAAAAATTAGTTTCGGCTCCAGCCCATTCGGCTTCGGAGCCGATGGTCCACCCTGTAGTTATGGTTCCTCCTCCAACAGCCTCGGCACCGTTGGAGCCGGTGCTGGTGGAGCCGATGGAGGTTTTCGGGTCGGCCCCGACCCTTACTCCAACCCCGGCTCTCGATTCGGAGTTCGGTACGCGGACCTTCTCTGTCGGCCCCGGGGGGGGACGCGTCGGGACTGATGTTTTCGGTTCCAAGCCTTCCTCTCGGTGCGTCGGCTGCGGGGGTACCGTCTACTGTTGTGGCCACGGGGGTTGGACCTTCCCAGGATTCTGGTGGTCCGGCCTTCAGGGCCATGAGGAGTGCGTTAGCCAAATCTTCTTTGGCTACCTCCACGGTCTCTCCAGTACCTTCCCTGCATACGGAGACTGGGTCTTTGGAAGTCCCCCTGTCCTTAGACAGCGGAGCCCTGGGGCCTGAGGTCACCCCCACTGGGGGTTCCCCCCCTCCTGGAGGTCCCTCTGAAGCTTCTTCGGAGGAACCCCCAAAGAAAAGATCGTGCAAGAGGAAGCACATTGACTCCCCCGATTAGTCTCTCACGTCAGACACTGATCTTGATGATGCAGAGGGGTCCCCTAAGTCGTCCTCAGATGATGTCTCCTTTGCAGACATCCTGGAAGCCCTCAAACAACGAGGCGGCTGGCATTCCAAACCCCCCTCTCCTGACGAGTCGGTGTTCCTTAAGGCCTTCAGGGCTCAGCCCTCCGCCTCCTGGGTGTCTCCGCCCTTCGACGAGCTCCTTGATTTGATCTGTCGAAGGGCGTGGGAACACCCAGACTCTGTGGAACCGGTGCCTGCTCGCCCAAATAAGTTCCTGTCAGCACCCCCAGAAAAGAAGTTTTTGACGAAAGGTGTGGCTGTAGATGCCTTGGTGGTGGCATCTGCTACCCAACAAGATGTAGCAGAGGCTTCGACGTCCGTCCATCCTCCTAATAAGGAGTCTAGGAGCATGGATCGGTACGGTAAGCGCACCCTCAGTTCAGCGGCCTTTACCTTAAGATCTCTGAACTATTTAACGCACTTCACCAGGTTTCAGAGGGATCTGATCAAGGAGCTTTCAGATACCCTCTTGGGTAACCTACCTGAGCAGCTGGCCCAGACGGTTGGCTCTCAGTTGGCTACGCTGTCATCCATATCAAACTCGTCCATGAGGCTCATTTCTTATGCGGCCGAGGGGGCGAGTAGAGCGGTGGGTACAGGTATTGCTCTACGGAGGCAAGCCTGGCTCCGCCTGTGTCATTTTGCGGAAGCCTTCAAGTCTTCCTTTGCCGACGCTCCCTTTGATGGGTCCTCTTTGTTTGGACCCAAGGTAAAGGACACATTGACCCGCTGAGAGCAAGAAGGTAAGACTTTGACTGTCGAGGGCACGATTTTCCACTCCCTTTCGGCCTTACCCCAAGGCTAAAAGAGGAGGGAAAATGTGGTTCCGTAGATCTCAGAAGTCTTATCCCTCACAGCAGGACGATCCCCCTTCTAGAGGCAGAGGAGGGGGAAATTCTTCTGGAAGACGCCGTCCCAGAGGCAGCAGAGGCCCCCGCAACACTGGAGACCACGAGTCCTTTCGTGGCTCTTCAGCCTTTCACAATCCCTGAGGGATTGCCCGACTGTGCAGCTCTGGAGCCAGTCGGGGGTCGTTTTTCGAGGCACCTAAAAGCCTGGGAAGGTATCACTCAGGACCGATGGGTGCTTCAAATTATCGCCGGAGGTTACGCCATTCCCTTTTCTCACTCCCCACCTCCGTCCAAGAAAATCCCGGACCCGCCACCCAGTCAACGGGAAATTGCAGCCTTAGAAGTTTCAAAGCTGCTTCTAAAAGGAGTCATCCAACCGGTCCCCGCAGACCAGATCAGATTAGGGACTTACTCAAGATCCTTTTTGGTGCCAAAAAAGACCGGGGACTTAAGGCCCATTTTGGATCTCAGCATTCTAAATCGTTCAGTCAAAAAGTCCAAGTTCCGAATGGTCACCCTACAATCCATTCTCCCACTGCTGGAGAAAGGTGTTTGGATGTGCTCCATAGATCTCAAGGACGCTTATTACCATATCATGGTACATCAAGCGTCCAGGAGACATCTGCGCTTCAGCCTAGGAGACAGTAATTTTCAGTTCCGCATGCTGCCCTTTGGTCTCACCACAGCCCCCAGGGTGTTCAAATGTTTGGCGGTCGTGACTGCTCACTTGAGAAGTCTAGGATTCCAGGTGTTTCCGTATCTAGACGACTGGCTCCTAACTGCCACCTCCAAGCATCTACTATTGCAGAGCCTACAAACCACAATATCACTGGGCACTTCCCTTGGAATCACCTTCAGTTGGCCAAAGTCTGTGTTGCTGCCATCTCAACGCATAAGATTCTTCGGAGTAGAGATAGATTCAAACCGAATGCAGGTCTATCTTCCTACAGAGAGGATACAAACCATACAGGCTCAAGTTCGAGCCTTACTTCCCAGATCCAAAGCCCCAGCCAGAATGGTCCTGCAGCTATTGGGATCTATGTCCGCCACGGTTCTTCTAGTTCCCCTAGCAAGGTTGCACATGAGAATTCTCCAGTGGCTTCTTTCAACACAGTGGTCCTTTCAGGATCTCCCCCTCAGTCACCTCATATGGATCACGGAAACCTGCAAATGGGACCTTCGCTGGTGGCTGATACCCTCCAATCTGGATCAGGGACGACCCTTTGTTCCGCCTCCTCCTGTGGCCACTTTGACTACGGACGCCTGCCAGATGGGGTGGGGGCATTCCTGGGCAGGTCAGTCCAAGGCAAATGGCATTCGGAAGAGAGCCTCCTTCATATCAACATTTTAGAAATGAGGGCGGTGTTTCTGTCCCTACAAGCCCTTCACGATTACCTCCCTCAGGGCGTAATTGCCGTTCACTCCGACAACATGTCAGTAGTCTGGTACCTGAACAAGCAGGGAGGGACCAGATCCTACCCCCTTTGCAGAGAGGCAATGAGAGTTTGGGAATGGGCAGTGTCGACCAAACGATTTCTAGTGGCGACTCATATCCCGGGCAAGTCCAATGTGATAGCCGACAGACTGAGCAGAACCATCCTCTCTCCACACGAGTGGTCCCTGAACAATATGGTCGCAACTCAGATTTTCAGCAAATGGGGAATTCCTTGTTGCGACCTCTTCGCAACACCGCTGAATGCGAAGTGCAAAAAGTTCTTCTCCCTCACTCCGGCTCCGGGGGAGAGCCCTATGCACGCACTAGCCCATCCTTGGCCCACCGGCTTGCTATACGCTTTTCCCCCAGTTCCCCTCCTTCCCAGAGTGATCCAAAAGGCGTCTCACTTGGGGAGCAAAATGATCTTAGTTGCTTCTTACTGGCCTCGTCTGGTATGGTTTCCCTATCTTCGGAAATATGCACTGGACGGTCCATGGTTCCTGGATCAGATCCCAGACCTATTAGTTCATCAGTCAGGACTACTCCACCAGTCCCTCCACACCTTGAAATTAACAGCTTGGCTCCTCCTCTTCCGACTATAGGCAGGAATCATACCTTAGACCCGGAAGTCGTACATATCTTATCTTCGGCCCACAAGTCTGCCACTAAGAAATTGTATTCTAGCAAATGGAAGAGATTTGCTATTTGGGCTCAACTCCGGGGTCTGGATCCCATCACTATTCCTGTATCGGAAGTCCTGAAATTTCTAACTTCCCTATTCAATCAAGGTTCTTCAGTCTCTACCATCAAGGTTCAATTGGCAGCTATTTCCAATTTTCATGAATCTATAAACCCACCTTTAATGAGCAACAGATTGTGTAAGACCATGAAAGGTGCTGCGCTTTTACGACCTCCGATTTCTCATCCTGCTCCTCCATGGGATCTCGATGTGGTGTTACATGCCTTAACTTCCTCCCCCTTCGAACCGGCAGCAACATGTGATTTGAAATTTCTATCGTGGAAAACGGCCTTTCTGGTCCCGGTTACTTCCGCCAGAAGGGTTTCAGAGCTTCAAGCTTTGTCTAAAACCTCCGTACCTGATTTTTCACAAAGATAGAGTATCTCTCAGGCCAAATCCATCATTTGTCCCTAAAGTTTGTTCTAGTTTTTGTCTACAACAGTCATTAGAACTTCCAGTTTTCTTTCCAAAGTACTCAAACAAAGCGGAATACATATTCCACACATTAGATGTCCACAGGTAATTGCGTTTTTATTTAGACAGGACCAAACAAACAAGGGAAACAGATCAATTGTTTGTGTTTTTTTCGGATAATAAATTGGGCAAAGCCATCACAAAAGTCACTATTGCCAAATTGTGCTGCGGCTACGTGGTCTTCCCCGCACACCTTCATTTCCCACTACAAATTGGATGTGGCATCTCGGGGGCGAGCTTCATTTGGTTCCACAGTGCTCAGGAGTGTTTTCCAGTGAGCCACCCAGGATTTAGGTGCTAGGGACGCTGTCCCATCAGTACAGAATGTAGGCGAGATAGGATCACATAACATCTTTTAGTTATATACTTACCATAACTTTAGATGTTTGGGATCCATCTCACATTCTAATAACCCACCCTCCTTCCCCCTTCCTTGGAGATCAGAAGAGATCGGACGGTCCGAATTCTATTGTTTCATCTTGAAACATCTGGCAATGTTATATAAACAAGTTATGTGTGTGTGCATGAATGCGGACAAACAAGATCTGGGGGATTAGTGGTGGTGCATCCTGGGATAGAGAATAGCTCAGCCAATAAGAGGCTTTGCTCTATAGCATAGCGTGCCGAGTCGGAGCCGAGGGATCTGCTCCGAGCCCATCAGTACAGAATGTAGGCGAGATGGATCCCAAACATCTAAAGTTATGGTAAGTACATAACTAAAAGTTTTGACTGTGGAAAACCGGTTCCACATTGGGACTTTCACTCATTTCGCCTTTTTTGCTTATGCTGCAGAGCACAACATTCCAAACTGCCCTCATTTTAATAAGCATTTGATGTATTGTAGGGCTGAGTCTCTGGGCCAGTATTTAGTGAAAGAAAAAGGGTGTCAGGGTTCCTCATGTGTTATCTGCCAGTCCTTCTTTTTACCCTTGTATATAAAAAAAAAAAAAAAAAAAAAACGCATAAAGATGCAGATGAGACAGCTGCACCTTCAACCAGGCTGCCAGACTTGATAGTTGAAGGACAAGAGGTGCCTCTGCAGTCCCTTTCTGAAATTGGGGAAGTATCTGAGATTGCCGTTGTGTGCTATTTGGAGGTAGACATGCCTCCTGACCCTGTTACTTTTGCGCTAGTCAAAGAGTAACTTCTCATTTGGTCCAAAGACAGCTTTTCAGGCCAAGGCTTTTGAGTCTCATTTTAGCACTTCAAGTATTGAGTGTGAAATACCAAGAACCTCTGAGGGGTCATTATTTGGCTTACATGTAGGCACAGCCAACCCACCTGTAGTATGGTTCCAGTGCTTCAGATGCCACAACGAGAACCAAGCTTCAGGCCAAACCTAAAGGATACTTTCTGCCATGCCCTAGCCTAGGCCTTCAGACTCTCCCCCCCAGGCTACCAGCAGGAGCTGCTTAGACTGTGCAGTCCTACCAGGCCCCTGCTCCTACAGAATCTGTTTCTGAAAAAAGGAGCCCCCCCCCCCCCAGGAGTTATCAGAATCTTACAGTTGTGATGAAGATGAGATGTTAAGTTGTCTATCTCGCCTTCATTCTTGCTGTTTGGGGATCGGAGCCAATCCTCTGCTCCGACTTGGCCATCTTCAATAGCTCGAGAGCTGTTTACTGGCTTGAGGCTACCCCATATCCCATGATGCCTGGTGCTACCTACCCAGATCTCGTTTGCCGCTTCAGACTGCGAGGTTGTCTTACTGGCTCAGGCTCGTATACTTTTATTGTATTTTCTATATTTACTTAAAATTTAATCCTTTTATAGTGTACCTAAATTCTTTAGTTGTACTATTTTCCTAGCTATTTTCTTTCAATAACATCTATCCCTCCTGTTTTTGAAAACTCGTTTTACTTGAGAGTCCCCCCCCCCCCCTTTTCCCTGTCACGTAGCCATTTAAATTTTTAAATTAGAGGCTAACCTTTTTTGTCTTCTAGTTTAAAAAAAAAAAAAAAGAGAGAGAGAACGATTCTTTACATAGATTTGTTCTCCCCTTTAGAGTAGTTCCTGTCTATATATTTAGATTGTATTTATTTTCAGTGTGTATTAACTGTATAGTTTATATTGTTATACCTGCTAGCTTGTTTTTCTTTTAGTGTGTGTGCGTGTTTGACCTTTGTGTGTGTTGTTAACATGTCCAAGGATACTAAAGTGTCCGGATTCAAGAAGTGTGACTCATGCTGTCAGAAGATGTCTGTGACAGATGGTCACACTTCTTGTGTCTAATGCCTGGGCGCGGTGCACCTGTAGGACTCTTGTTCAGTTTGTCATGCTTTCAGCCCAAGAGTCCTGCAGGAGCGCAAAAATAAGTTAATCCTTCGGGGTTTGCTTAAGCCCCAGGATTCACCGGTCAAAGCTCAGCCTGTGAAATCCTCCAAGCCACCTAAGTCTTCGGCTCCTAGTTCTGAGCTGTCGTTGGGTGAAGCACCACCACCCACCTCGGGTCCGGCCGGAACCGATGTGCTTCCCTCCCAGTCAGCTACACCACGTACTTAGGAGCCATCTGGGAGTCGAAAGAGATCTAGGTCTCCCTCCTTGGAGTTGATACGCTCGGCTCCACGGTCTCCTCTGCTCCAATCTGAGCGCAGTCATAGGTCCTCTCACTCCTCTCGGTCCTCTAGGCTTTCAAATCATGATTTGGAGAGAGTGGTCAGTAGGTTGCTAAAATCGCAGGCCCTAGCTAAAATGTTGTCCAGCTCCCCTCGTCAGGTGTTTGCTTCATCTACTTCTGCAGATATTCCTTCTCCGACTCCACCCTTGAGCTCGGAGCCAGAGTTCGTTGGGGTTCGAGTTGTGGAACCGTCTGTTCCAATACCTTCTCCTTCGGTTCCTTCGTTGGCTCTGATCCCTTCCCTGGTACCATCCTTGGAGGGATCTGGGTGCCGGGACTCCCTCGTCAGCTCCGAGGGGGCGAGTGGGGTCGGACAAGGGTCCGATGCGATTCTCCCCCTCGGAGCTTCGGCTCAGGTGAGCTCGGCACCTACATTGGCTTCGGAGCCGTCCCTCTCGGTGCGAAGAGGGATTCCGATTTCTTCGGAACCAGAGCCCTCTCTGCTTCAGGGCAAGGCCACCTTCGAGGTCATGAGTAGTATACCGGCCCCTGAGTCAGTCCCACGATCAACCTCATCGGCTCCTCCCCCTATGGTCCCTGCGTCTGCCTCTGCCCCACCTCCAGAGCCCAAGCGTGGGGAACCAGTGCTCCAGGGCATCCCTTTGAGTGTTTCTTCCTCTTCCGAGGTCTCCCCTGATCACTCAGAGGAGCCACCTCGTAAGAGGAAGTGCAAGAGGAAGCACGTTGGCTCCCTTGAGTGTGTCACATCAGTTACCGACTAAGAGGATTTGGAAGGGTCCCCGAGATCCCCCCATGAAGATGTCTCCTTTTCAGACATCCTTGAAATGCTTAAGCAGAGGGGGAACTGGAACACCCTAGTCCCTTCCGAGGATGAGTCTGTATTCCTGGACATGTGTGGTTCCCGACCGTGTGTGGTTCCCTACCTTCCACCTCCTGGGTGTCTCCGCCTTTCGACCCACACATGTCTGTGGTGGCTCAGAAAGCGTGGTCAGCTCCAGACACAGTGGAACCAACCCCCAGGAGACCTGGAAAATGTATAACTGCACTTCAGGGCAAATAGTTTTTAACTAAGGGCATACCTGTTGATGCTGTGGTGGTAGCAGCAGCCACAAGGAAGGAGTTGGCAGAAACTTCGTCATCTGTCCATCCCCCTAACAAGGAGTCTAGGACTATGGACAGATATAGGAAGCGAATGTTTTCTTCGGCGACCTTCTCTATGAGGTCTCCGAATTATTTTTGCCATTTCACCCGCCTTCAGAGGGATCTTCTTAAAGAGCTTGGAAATGCCCTCCAAGATCCATCAGCTGAGGGGTCTCGAGCTAAGGTGGCCTCCCTGCTGGCTACTCTGAATTCAGTTGTTAACTTCTCCATGAAGCTCATTTCTTATGCAGCCAATGGTGCGAGTAGAGCCGCAGGCACAGGCGTTGCCCTTAGGAGGCACGCATGGATGCGGCTATGTAATTTTGCAGAACCCTTCAAAGCATCTTTCACCAATACCCCCTTTGATGGTTCCGCTCTCTTCGGATCACAGGTGAAGGACACACTAACCAGGTGTGAATGGGAATGCAAGAAACTCTCTGCCATGGGAGTCCGTTTTTCCACTCCTTCCAGACCTTACCCCAAGGGTTAGAAGAGTGGAAAGATATGGTTCCGGAAATCCCAGGGAGCCTTGCCTGACGCACATGGTAAGTTCCCCTCCAGGGGCAGAGGAGGGAACAATAACAGGCGCTGCCCTCGTGGCAGAGGGAGTCCGCAGAACCAGAGCAGCAGAGAATCCTTCTCTGAGAAGCCCTTTCAGCATCCCTGAAGGGTTGCCCGGCTGCCCACCTCTGGAGGCAGTCTGGGGAAGACTCTTGCTGTACCCCAAAGCCTGGCAAGGTCTAACGCGACAAGTGGGTTCAGTCGATCATATCAGTAGGTTACAGAATTCCCTTTGCTTCAACCCCCGTTACCATCAAACAAGTCCCTTCCAGATGTTCCACCCAATCTAAGGGACCAAGCTGCCAAAGAAATTTCAAAGCTGCTACGCAAAAAGGTCATCCAGGAAGTCCCAGCAGACCAGCTCGGATCCGGAACTTACTCGAGGTTCATTTTGGTACCAAAAAAGACAGGGGACTGGAGACCCATTCTGGATCTCAGCAGATTAAACAGGTCTGTACAAAGAACAAAGTTTCGGATGGTCACGCTACAGTCCATTCTACCCTTCCTGGGTCAGGACAATTGGATGTGCTCTATAGATCTTCAGGATGCTTACTACAACATCAATATCGACAGGCGCTCCAGAAGATTCCTTCGCTTCCGGTTGGGATCCAGTCATTATCAGTTCAGAGCTCTGCCCTTTGGTCTCACCCCAGCCCCCAGGGTGTTCAACAAATGCATGGCAGTGGTTACGGCTCACCTGAGACGTCCGGGATTCCAGGTGTTTCCATATCTAGATGACTGGCTCCTTACTGCTACCACCAGGCATCACCCCCTGCAAGCCAGAGACTACACTATCAAAACTTGCTCCAGGCTAGGTATCACAATAAATTTCGAAAAATCTGCATTGTTGCCCTGTCAGCATATCACTTATATAGGCGCAAATTTAAATACATGGAACATGCTTGCAAGCCTTCCACCAGACAGGGTATCACTAGTTCGCCAGCAAGTGCAGATTTTATTAACATGCAAAAGGATTCAAGTCAGGTTCGTCCTCCGAACACTGGGTTCCATGGCATCAGCAATTCTTCTTGTTCCCCTAGCCCGCTTTCACACGAGAATCCTCCAGTGGCTCCTATTCACACAGTGTTCCTTCCAGCAGCTTCCCATGTCTCTCAAAGTTATGATCACAGAAGCATGCAAGAAGCACCTCGCTTGGTGGATAGTCCTCCCCATCAGTGTCCCAGGGCAGACCATTTGTGCTATCCCGTCCAGTCACCACAGTGACCACGGACGCCTCCCTGATAGGGTTGGGGGGGCATTATCAGGGCAGGACAGTCCAAGGCACCTGGCAGCCTCACGAGTACCATTTGCATATAAATATCTTGGAGATGAGAGCTGTGCTTTTAGCGTTGGAAGCCCTTCAGGACTCTCTCCCTCCCAGGATCATTGCTATTCAAACGGACAATATGTCAGTGGTGTGGTACATCAACAAGCAGGGCTGAACCAGGTCCTATCCTCGGTCGAGAAGTACTCAGACTCTGGCAGTGGGCGATCTCTTCCCAACGTTTTCTGATTGCAGCGCATATCCCTGGGAGGTCCAACGTCATCGCAGACAGGCTCAGCAGAGCAATTCTCATGCCTCACGAGTGGTCTCTGAATCTGGTAATTGCGGAACAGATCTTTCGCAAATGGGGGCAGCCTTGCTGCGACCTGTTTGCTACACCCTTCAACAGCAAGTGCAGCAATTTCTTCTCCCTTCTTCCACTTCTCGGCCACTCCTGCAGAGAAGCTCTAGTCCACGGTTGGCCTCAGGGACTTCTTTACGCCCCCCCCCCCTCAGTTTCCCCTAATACCCAAACTCATACAGAGAGCAACTGCGTTGGGTTGCAGAATGATCCTCATTGCCCCTTACTGGCCTCGACAGATATGGTTCCCTTTCCTGCATCATTACCTTCTCGAGCAGCTTTGGATTCTGGATCTTATTCCAGATCTACTGATTCATGAATCGGGCAGACTGCATCGATCCCCTCAAACAACAGCTTGGTTGCTCCACTTCCAACCTTAGCCAGGCTTCCTAATATTTCCTCCTCTGTGAGTGAAATTATTATCTCATCACACAAATCCACACCTAGGAAAATGTATGCTAGCAAGTGGAAACGTTTTTCTTGCTGGGCAGAGGCTATGAATAGAGACCCCTTTTCAACCCCTGTCCACGAGATTTTGGAATTTTTAGCGGAACTCTTTCATTCTGGTTCCACTTCTGCTACAATCAGGGTTCAGTTAGCTGCCATTTCAAATTTTCACATTGAGTTGTTTTCTAATAACATTATATCTCATAAGCTGTGTAAAACCTTCCTCAAAGGAACCACTGCTTAGGCCCCCAGTGAGAGATCCCTCACCACCGTCTGATCTAAATTTGGTGCTAGCTTCCCTAATCTTGCCACCTTTTGAACCTGCAGCATCTTGCTCCATTAAGTTTTTATCCTGGAAGACTCTTTCTGGTAGCCATTACTTAGCCAGACGTGTTTCGGAGCTTCAGGCTCTATGTATTCGTCCTCCATACTTAGATTTACATAATGATAGGGTTGTTCTAAGGACCAATCCTTTCTTCTTTCCTAAGGTCTGTTCGCAAAGTAATTTAAATCAGTCCATAGACCTTCCTGTGTTTTTTCCTAATCACACCAACAAGGCAGAATATAAATTGCACCAGTTGGATGTTCACAGACAACTGCGTTTTTATTTGCATAGGACAAAGGACGTCAGGAAGTCGGACCAAGTTTTCCTTTCCTATGCTGAAGGCAGACAAGGCCTTCCATTCTCAAAAGTAACATTATCTACGTGGCTGTCTCATATTACTACATTCATTTACCAGCTGAGAAACAAAGTATCTGTCAAACCAAAAGGCCACTCTACTAGGGCCTTAGCCACCTCGGTGGCCTTCCAATCTAGGTTTCCCATGGAATCTATCTGCGCAGCTGCTACGTGGGCTAACCCACATACCTTCATTTCTCATTATAAACTAAACATTGCCTCCAGAAACAGAGCTGATTTTGGTTCCACTGTTCTGAAGAGTTTGTTCCAGTGAGCCACCCAGGATAGTAGGTGCTAGGGATGCTGTCCCAACCAGCAAGAATGAAGGCAAGATAGACAACTTATCATAAAGAAGTTATGTACCTACCATAACGTTCCATGTTAGTTGTATTCTTCTCGCCGTCTTTCTTGCATCCCACCCTCCATCCCCCTATCCTAGTGGATCGAGAGGAGCTCCCTTTCTCAGATTTCATTGGCTGAACCTTCTCTGGTTGTCCTTTTTCTACTTAGCTTCACAGCTAGGCCCAAGGGGCTACTAGGGTAGAAGTCTTCCTTAATTATGTCTGGAATAGCTTTATCAAACGAGATCTGGGAAGCTAGCGCCAGGCATCATGGGATATGGAGTAGCCTCTGGCCAGTAAACAGCTCTCGAGCTATTGAAGATGGCCAAGTCGGAGCCGAGGATTGGCTCCGATCCCCAACCAGCAAGAAAGATGGCGAAGAAAACTAAAATGGAACGTTATGGTAGGTACATAACTTCTTTTTTGTTTACGTAGACCAGTTGCCACAGGCTCATATGCTGATTCAGATTCAAAAGACATTCTCGCCTCAACTTCTTCACCTGTGGATTTCAGTTTTGTGGAAACTCTTTATAAATGAGGGGGTATTTCCATTGGGAGGCTTAGGATTACCCTCAGTCTGAGGGTGAGAGAATTTTTTAAGCTGTCTGAGCATAAACCTTTTTTCTTTCTTCCAGTTTTGGAAGTTGTGGATGATATTTCTGATTCATCCTTGCAGCCTGACTGCTACCACCTGCTCCAAGGAAGCCAGACCACTATTGCAGGTTCTGGACTTTCATAAACACTTGTGTAGGAATCCTTCCGCAGACTCTGAAGTGATTCATGATCCTAAGGGAGCTAAGGGCAGCACTTATAGAAACCTGTTGGATAATGATAGAGAGGAGAAACCGTGATCATTTTGGGAAGAAAAGTATGCACATCTGCCATCATGGTTATGAGAGCCCTCCTTTGCCA
The DNA here is from genome assembly GCF_019279795.1 of Protopterus annectens. Lineage (NCBI taxonomy): Eukaryota > Metazoa > Chordata > Ceratodontiformes > Protopteridae > Protopterus > Protopterus annectens. Next base: position 541,903,261 of record NC_056734.1, read on the forward strand.
GTTTCATATGGTAAGTGCTAGGAAACCTTGCTGGACCATATAAAAGAAAAATTGGAGAGGGATAGAAGACAGAGTTCTTTCTAAAAAGCTGATGGGCTTCTACAACTCCATGTCCCAGGTTGCAAAGCACTCTTTACATTGTGGATGTGATGTTCAAAAAATATCTAGCAGGTTGGCTTCCTCTTGTTTTGTGATGCAAAGATATACATGACTAAGAGATCAGCCCCTTTCAAAAGAAACTGGACGAGAATGTTAAATCAATGTGTACTGTCAAGGACATTTCCCCAGGTTCAATCACCAAGGTGTAGCAGAAACTCTCCTAAGTTCTGGTCCTTTTCCTCCTCAACAAAGGCAAAGAGGGATAAGGCTCAGAAGGACTAGACCACTGAGACAAAAAGATGGCAATGCAAATCTACTTCCAGGCCTAGAGGACCCTGATTCCAGGGGCCCAGCAGGGAGCAACCATGACTCTGCTGCTACCCAGTCTGTCTTCTCCCTCGTGTCCCACCCCAACCCTTCCTATTCCTCATTCCTTTTCTCCAGTAAGACTAGGAGGAAAGTTAACTTTCTCCCTTCAACAGTGGGGGAAAAAACTACCCAAGACAAATGGGCATTGAGTATCAAGTCAAGTTGCAGACTCTTTCACTTCCCTTATAAAGCTTGCTGGCATTCCTTCCTTTCCTGCAAATCAATTAAAAGAAGCTCTAAACCAAGCAAGTCTGCTCCTGCAGCATGGCTCCATCAGGGAGGAACCCTCTTACAAAAGGAAAAAATGTTACTCAGGACTATTTCTTGTCCCAAGAAAAGAAGGAACATAACCCATTCCAGATTTGTCAAAACCAAACAGATTTCTTTGGATTCCAAAATCAAAAAAATACTTACCTTGCAAAGTCTTTTACATATGCCTGCCCTAAGAGCCTACATGGTCATCTTCAATTTAAAATATACGTACCTAGACAATTTCATAAGATCACGCAGGAAGTATCTACACTTCAGAACAGGTAAAACAAATATTAGATGTGAGAGTGTTCAATCTCGCCATTTGTTCTTACACCTGGGTCGGAGCCGATCCTCGGCTCCGTGTCGGCCGCTTAGCAAAGCTCTGCATCGAGAAGAAGCTCGAGACCAACCTAACTCCCACAATCCCCCTCTGCCTTTACCTCAGATCTAGTTTGCCGCTGCAACGTTCGCATCATATTTGATGAGCTCGGACCACCTCAAGCTAAGATTGCTTTATCTTATATATTTTTTTTGGATAAAAACTTCTCTTTTTTCTTGTTAAAGTTGTTGTGTGTGTGTGTGTGTGTGTGTGTGTAGTGTATCGAGGGTTTCTCTGGTTCGTATATAATTTATATACTTTTAGAGTTACTTCCCTCGGGGCCTACCCCACCCTTTAACTTTATATACAGGATTTGACTTTATCTACAGGATTTGACTTTATTACTGGATTGGACATTTTTTTACTGGTTATTTCACTGTTTAACTTGGATTTGACTACAGTTGTAACATGTCTGAAAAAGCTAAATCAGGCTTCAAACGGTGCCAATGTGGACAGAAAATGTCTGTCACAGATAATCATAGTTCCTGCGTCTACTGTCTTGGCCCTCTCCATCTGCAGGAAGACTGCTCCATCTGTCATTCTTTCAGTGGAAGGGTCATGACAGATAGGCGCAGGAAACTTATGGATAGGGGCCTTTTGAAGCCTGCATTCCAAGAGGCTCTGGATGCATCGGACCAGACATCTAAATCCTCGAAGGAATCGAAGACGTCGGAGCCCATGTCATCGGCTCAGAGTTCTTCATTTAAAGTTCGCTCACCGGTTCCACAGACTTCGGGGCCGAGTGTTGAACTTTTGTCAGTTACCGAGCCTCGAGTCTTGGAACCGGTGACGGAGCTTCCTCCTCCTGTACTTTTGAGGTCGGCTCTGTCTTCGATTCCTTCAACGCGTTCTTCTAGGCCCCTCTCCGACACCGATGTAGACCGCGTGGTGCAGAAATTGATGGAGAATACGGCCTTGTCCAAACTCATCTCTGTCTCCTCCCAGTTTGTGTCGAGACTCGAAGGCCTTCCCTTATCTCCACCTGTTCCTCCTCCGAGGCCTCTCCAGTCTTCGGAGCCGGGAGACGCTGATCTGGTGATTGTGGAGCCCTCGGTGCCGGAACCGTCTTTTTCTCGGTCGGCACCGTTCACCTCTACTCCGGACCCAGCACCGGAGTCGAAGATCCATCCTTGGTTCGGGGACTGAGAGTCGGACCGATGTTTCGGTTCCGACTCTCCCTCTCGGAGCCTCGGCTCGGATCGATTCGGCTCTGTCCTCGGGGTCGATGCCATCGGTGCCTGTCTCAGGGATTCCTCGGATTTCTTCGGAACCTGGGGATACCTCGACTCGGGACCCGGGGGCCTTCGACCTCATGAGGAAGGTGTTGTCTACTCAGACAACCACTTCAGCAGAAACAGCTTCTCCTTCCCATAAAGGTCCGTTATCCTCCTCTGCACCCACGGCTACATCTAAGTGTCGAGCACCAGTGTCTCAGCCACCCCTAGAGGGTGCCCCCTCTTCCTCAGAGGCTTCATCGGATGCCCCCCCGAGGAAGTTCCGAAGAAAAGATGGTGTAAGAGGAGACACTTGGATTCTCCACAAGAATCCTTGACATCGGACACTGACTTGGATGAGTCAGAAGGGTCCCCAAAATCACCCTCAGAGGATGTTTCCTTTTCTGACATCCTGGAGATCCTAAAACAGAGAGGTGATTGGCAAGCCCTACCCCCTTCTGAGGATGAGTCAGTCTTGTTGAAGGCATTCGGTGCTCGCCCTTCCTCCTCCTGGGTCACTCCGCCCTTCGATGAATTGATGGAATTGATTGCTCGGAGGGTGTGGGAGACACCTGACACGGTGGAGCCAGTCCCTAGAAAGCCTAATAAATATATTACTGCCCCCCCCAAGACAAGGCTTATCTAACAAAGGGAGTTCCAGTGGACGCTATGGTGGTGGCAGCGGCCACGAAAAAGGAGATGTCTGAATCTTCCTCATCTGTCCATCCGCCTAACAGAGATTCTAGGACTATGGACAGGTATGGGAAGCGCATTTTTAGTTCAGCGGCTTTTTCCATGCGATCTCTGAACTATTTGACCCATTTCACACGGTTACAGAGGGATCTAATCAAAGAGTTGGGAGATACCCTCCAGGGTACTACAGATGCTGCTGTCTCGGAGAAAGTTGCAGCACATCTCAATACCCTTACATCTATTGCAAACTCGTCCATGAGGCTGATCTCATACGCAGCCGAAGGGTCGAGTAGGGCAGCGGCTTCAGCGATTGCTCTTCGTAGACCATCCTGGATGCGCTTATGTTCCTTCAAGTCTTCCTTTACTAACGCCCCATTTGATGGTGCCACTCTCTTTGGCCCAAAAGTAAAGGAGACCCTTACCCGGTGTGAGCAAGAGGGAAAGACTCTGTCTGCTGTCGGAGTCCATTTTTCCACCCCATCCAGACCGTACCCCAAAGGGCAACGTGGTGGAAAAATGTGGTTTAGAAAACCCCAAGGCTCTTTCCCAGGCACACAGGGTGATGCACCCTCTAGAGGCAGAGGAGGGGGCAGAGGTGGAAGACGTCGCCCTGGCGGCAGAGGGGGTCCGCAAAACCAAGGTGACAAGGATACACTCCCCGGGAAACCTTTCCAGCACTCCTGAGAGGAGGCCCGACTGTCCTGCTCTGGAGGCAGTCGGGGGTCGCTTAGCTTTATACCCTCAGGCCTGGCAAAGTCTTACATCAGACAATTGGGTAAAAAGCATTGTTACCAGAGGTTACAGAATTCCTTTCCTATTGCCCCTAATTCCGCAGAAAAGACTCCCAGATGTACCGCCCCATTTGCGAGGCCCTGCAGCTATAGAAATTTCAAAGCTGCTAGAAAAGAGTCATCCAACCAGTCCCAGCGGACCAAAGAGGTTTCGGAACTTAGTTCAAGTTCCGGATGGTCACGCTTCAATCGATCCTTCCATTCTTACAGAAGGACGACTGGATGTGCTCAATAGATCTAAAGGACGCGTACTACCACATCAAAATGGCCAGGGCGTCCAGGGATCACTTGCGCTTCCGGCTGGGAGCCAGTCACTTTCAGTTTCGAGCCCTGCCCTTTGGTCTGACCTCAGCCCCCAGGGTTTTCACCAAATGTATGGCAGTGGTAGCGTCTCACTTGAGACTTCTGGGATTCCAGGTGTTTCCGTATCTGGACGACTGGCTCCTTTCTGCCACCACCGAGCGTCGACTGATTCAGGCCAGGGATTACACACCAACTCTGTGTTCATCTCGAAATTTCCGTAAATTTCGAAAAATCTTTATTACAGCCATCACAGCATATCTCATTCATAGGAGCAGAATTGGATACGCGTTGCTTAATCCTGAGGCTTCCTCCAGAAAGAATAGCTTCCCTACAAAACCATATATCTCTTCTCCTATTATCCAAAAAATCCCCAGCAAAACTGGTTTTGAAGGTTTTGGGTCTCATGGCAGGCAGCTTCCCTCATTGCGATACCCTTGGGAAGACTGCACGTGAGAGTTCTTCAATGGCTACTGTTTGCACAATGGTCGTTCCAACAGTTACCCCTAACACACGAAATTCACATCACGAACATCTGCAAATCGCACCTGGCTTGGTGGCTTCAGACTTGCAATCTCTCCAGCGGAAGACCATTTGTGCTACCCACTCCGACAGCTACGGTGACCACGGACGCTTCCCTAATAGGGTGGGGGGGGGTATCTTTCAGGGACAGACAGTCCAAGGCGAATGGTCCAATTTGGAGTACAATCTGCACATCAATGTTCTAGAGATGAGGGCAGTGTTTCTAGCGTTGCAACACTTTTCTCCCCTTCTTCCTCTAGGGACCATTGCAGTTCAGTCGGACAACATGTCCGTAGTCTGGTACATAAACAAACAAGGGGGAACCATGTCTTATCAACTATGCAGAGAGGCCATGAGAATCTGGCAATGGGCGGAGTCCACGGGTCGCTTTCTGATAGCAACGCACATCCCGGGGTTATCCAACGTCATAGCGGACAGGTTGAGCAGAGCCATCCTGTTACCTCACGAGTGGTCCCTCAAACAATCAGTTGCGAAGGAAATTTTTCGCAAGTGGGGCCAGCTTTGCTGCGATCTGTTTGCGTCTCCAATGAACGCCAAATGCAGAAGCTATTTTGCCCTATTACCCCCTCCAGGGGAAGTCCCCAGGGACGCTCTGGTTCACGATTGGCCCCCGGGTCTCCTGTACGCTTTTCCCCCTATTCCCCTGATTGCAAAATTTCTACAGAAAGCCAACAACCTGCAAAGGACAATTATCCTCATTGCCCCATTCTGGCCTCGTCAAATTTGGTTTTCCTTTCTTCTGGCACACCGAATTCGGGAACCCTGGATCCTGGACCCGGAGCCGGATCTGCTGACCCACTCATCAGGGGCTCCCCACCCGTCGCTACTCTCCCTCAGACTAGCAGCTTGGCTGCTCCGCTTCCCTTCTTAGCCAGGTCTGATCTTCTTTCCCCTGCAGTTCAAAATATTCTGGTGGCTTCTCATAAAGCTTCCACTACAAAGATTTACACTAGTAAATGGAAGCGTTTTGTGCACTGGGCAACTACACAACAATTGGATCCCGTAATAGCTCCTCTTAATAAGGTCTTGGAGTTTTTAGCCGAACTGTTCCACCAAGGAGCTTCTCCTGCCACTTTGAGAGTGCAATTGGCTGCCATTTCAAACTTTCATGTGGGAGAAAGTGGGGCTCCTATTATGGCTCTCAGACTTTGTAAGGCCTTTCTAAAAGGTTCTTTCCATATTAGACCACCAGTTAGAAGTCCTACATCACCGTGGAACTTAAACCTTCTTTTATCACAGCTGATGCTACCACCCTTTGAACCAGCCTCTTCCTGTCCTTTGAAATTTTTGTCATGGAAGAGCCTCTTTCTGGTGGCTATCACGTCGACCAGACGGGTATCGGAGCTTCAAGCGCTTTCCGTTAAACACCCTTATTTGATCTTTCACCCTGATAGAGTATCTCTTTGCACTAATCCATCCTTTCTTCCCAAAGTTTGCTCCGTTAATAATATTAATCAGTCCATTGAGCTCCCCACCTTTTTCAAGAACCATTCCAATAAGTTGGAATATATGTTACACAAGTTAGATGTTCATAGACAACTCAGATTTTACTTGGATAGAACAAAGGATCACAGAAAATCAGACCAGCTCTTTATAGCCTTTGCAGACAGCAAGAAGGGTATGCCAGTTATGAAACGAACCCTTTCCAAATGGCTTTCCGATTGTATTATTTTTGTTTATACTGCCTCTGAGCAAACTTTACCTGTCAAGCCCAAAGGGCACTCTGCAAGATCAATATCTACATCCCTGGCTCATGCAGCCCGCCTACCATTAGACACTATTTGTGCGGCTGCCACTTGGTCTAAACCACATACATTCATTACTCATTACAAAGTAGACAGGATTTCTAGGGACAGGGCAACCTTTGGTTCCACTGTGCTCAGGAACGTTCTCCCGCGAGTTCCTCAGGAACATGGAGTTAGGGACGCTACCCAGGTGTAAGAACAAACGGCGAGATTGAACACTCTCACATATAGAAGTTATGTCCTTACCATAACGTTCCATGTGGAGTGTTCATCTCGCCTTTGTTCTTACATTCCCACCCTCCCACCCTCAGGAAGAACGTCCACTTTAGGTGTCTGGTTTGGTTCTCCCGCTTCTGCCTTGGTCAGTTGTTGTGGCTATATTTCAGCTATGTTTTTTTGCATGAATGTGTTATATGCTCTTCTGTTGACTTCTGGTTTGCTTGCAAACTAGATCTGAGGTAAAGGCAGAGGGGGATTGTGGGAGTTAGGTTGGTCTCGAGCTTCTTCTCGATGCAGAGCTTTGCTAAGCGGCCGACACGGAGCCGAGGATCGGCTCCGACCCAGGTGTAAGAACAAAGGCGAGATGAACACTCCACATGGAACGTTATGGTAAGGACAAAACTTCTATTTCACTGCTGTGCCCTTTGGCATATCTACTGCTCCCAAGATTTTCACCAAATGCTTGTCACCAGTAATTGCATAATGCAGGATGAAGTGCATTCATGTCTACCCCTACCTAGACTTCCTGATTCAAAGGGACTCTCTGGAGGAGCTTCTGCTGGCCCTGCAAAAAGGCATGACCCTCCTATCATCTCTAGGTTACACCCTGAACCTAAAGAAGTCCAATCTCGGTCTCTCTTCTCCATGTCTCTCTCTCTCTCTCCAGCAAGCTAATCTTTCTTGGGAGCCTTGCTACACAGGACAATCAAAGTGCTTTTCTTCCAAAGGAAAAGATAGCTTTCCTAACCACCTACTTTGTTTTGGCTTCCTCTTCAGTCTGTTGCAGCATGGGAGGTTCTAAAACTTTTGAGGTTGATGGGCCTACTGCATCCTACTGGTTTCCCTAGCCAGGCTATACTTGAAGAAAATGCAGTGGTATTTGAAAAATATCCACTCTTGTCAGTCCCTCAAACACAAAATTCCACTCCTACCTTGTCTGTCTGCTTACAGCCAGAACATAGGAGTACCCTTAAGGATCCCTTAACTAACATGGACTCTGTCCCACAGATGCCTCAGACCTAGCTTGGGGAGCACACTCCACTGATCTCCAAGCTCAAGGAAAATGGGAACAAAATTTCTTGAAAAAGCACATAAATCTAAAGGAAATGGTAAAGGTCAAGGGCTTTCTAGCTTTCAAGGAAACCTGGAATCCAGGGACTGTTAATACAAGCAGACAATATCATATTAATGTGGTACATAAACAAGCAAGGGGGCACTCACTGTTGCCATCTGTGCAGCCTGAACCATGTTCTTATATGACACAGAACAAAGCCTGTGTCTTCATCTATTAGTCCAGTACCTGCTGGGGTTAACAACTCTCTTGCACATATATTAGCAGGTCAGAGGTAGACCCGCACGATTGGACCCTAAAAGGGCACATCGTCCAGTTCATCTGCCAAGCTTATGATGTGCTAGAAAACTTTTTTGCTTCAGACCAAAACTGCTAGCTTCAAAACTTTTGCACAAGGGCCAAACATCCAAAGGCCTTGGAGGGATGGATGCATTCTCCCTCTAATGTACAAGGCATTTTTTTATGCATTCCCTCCCATACTACTCATGCCTCTAGGGTATTACTGAAAATTAGGGAGGAAGGACCAGTGGTGATTATTATTGCCTCCTTTTGGCCGAGACTGCATTGGTTCCATCTGCTTCACAGCCAGAGCAGGGAGACACCACAGATGTTCTTTGTGTTGCATTGTTGTAGTCATCACATTTGTGTTATCCCTGCCAGGGTAGCCCTCGGCCGGCCTGAATACCAGAGGCTTAGTATTTCTTCATTGGCTGCTGTTGCTTGAGGACTGACGTTGGGTCATCAGTAGTATAAATTAAGGCAGCCGACTCCATTACATCAGTCTTTCTTGCCGTGGAGCCCGAAGTAGTTCGCACGAGTGCCGGTCGGCTGCTACCTACACTGAAACTTCCATTCTTACTGCATCACTTGCTTAGGCCCAAACCACAATGTTCCCCATTGTCGCTTTTCTGCTTTGTTCAATGCCAGAACTATCTGTCTTAGGGCCCTTATTGTAGCCAGATATTTTCGCTTACAGTCCTTTAATTTCTATATGGCTTTGGTAAGCCATCTGACAGGAGATCTTCCGAAAAAACGTAAAGAATAAAGACAGAGACAGACCGCACAGGTCCAAACCTACCGACGATGCTTCCGTTAAGTTAGTTGTCAGTTCTCCGGTCCTCTGTGAGGTGCTTTCACAGCCCCTGATGCTCGCTTCTATGGATTCGCAGGCCACTATCGAGACCCTTTCAGAGTCTGGTATGCTGCAAAACTCTTATTCGACTAAGGATCCTGCAGTCGTCTGTACCTTGGGATTGGTTTGGAGCCAATGAGCAGGCACTGGCTTCCGAGGAAGTCCTTCGCACTACCATTTCTCGACACAAACTGACGTCTTTTGCGACTACCATTCTTTTGAAAATGACCAAGTTCTTAGGCCCATTGTATGAACCACACCCAAGACCAACGACCCACTCTCGGGCACTTGCTTCCTTGCTTCAGTCTCAGATGCTTAAAATGGCAGAAGATCTTATCATGCTGATCATGGGAAGCCAAGCTACCCCCTCCAAAAGGAAGAGATATGTCCCCTGTAGTTCTGTCTGAACAAGAGTCAGATGACTCTGATGCTTCTAAACATGAAGACCTGCAACCCCTCTCTACTTATGAGGATTCTATCCTTTCAGCCTCTCCCCAAGAGGATTTTTCATGTGGCGAAACCCTGCATACCTTAAGGGAGCATTTCCAATGGGAAAGTTAAGACTACCCTTCGTCTAAAGAGACTTGGGGAATTGCTAGATTTTCCACAGCACAGACCCTTGGCTATCCCCCCAGTCCTGGATGTTGTAGAGGATGTTTTCCTGGAATCCAGCTTGACTCCTGGCACCCTCCCTCCTGCGCCCAGAAAATCAGATGGGTACTGTTGAGTCCCTGACTCGCACAAATTTATTTTTTAAAAATGTTATGGTGACCCTGAGGTAATTTCTCAAGGGCCTAAAGGGATTAAAGCAACCTCTGCTAAGAATCCCACCCCCTCCGTTAGGGATTCCCAAGCACGATACATATGGGATAAAAAAGTATACACCTCAGCTACTCTTGCTATCAGGGCATGAAATTGTCAGTTCCATGTGTTAAAATGTCAGCAACATACCCTGGAACTCCTCAAACAAAAAATAGTTTCCTTTTCTGCTTGAGCAGAATCTAAATTTAAGTTGGGAGGGTTGCTTAATGGCTAAGGTGTTTGCCTTACAAACACAAGGTGCAGGGTTTGAGTCTCACAAGGGATAATTGGCTAGGCTTAAAATGGCTCGTAAGGGCAGTTAGCTTAGTACTAAACTATGAACTAAACTATGAACAAGAGTTAATGCATTCTGCAACTCACGTAACTGAACACACCTTACACTGTGGTTTTGACGACCTTGAAGCTTCTTGCAGGGCAGCAGTCACTGGATGTGTCATTAGAAGACATGCATGGCTTAAGGAACAGCCCCTGCCAGACCATGTCAAATCTAAATTGTTGGATGCCCCCCCTGCACAAAGACAACTTATTTGGCACTAAGGCAGAAGAGGTTTTAAAAATGATGGAAGAAAAAGCAAAATCAATGCAAACAGTTAAGGATTTCTTACAGGTCCTGCCACCCAGGTTCAGCAGGCATTGTCCCACCAAACACTGGTCCTTTTCTGCTCCTTCCAAGCTTGTCCAGCATAGGCCCTGGGAAACCAGAACCCCTAGACAAGCAGCCACAGGGAATGCAGAGATCTAAGCAGTGGACTACCTCCACTTCAAAACCAGGGAGTTCTAAGCCACCCCCTTATGATAAGAACTCACAATGAATTCAAATAAGGTAGAAAACAGTAAAGCTGCACTCTATTTTATTTGACAATAACAGGATAAAGCAAGGATAAAAATTTTCCTTCCACACTCTTCCAATCCCAAAAGGGTTCCCAGATCTACCTCCAAACCAGTGGATAGAGGCTCAAAAGCAAATCCTTTTCCTGCTTCCTATGAGGGCAGTAGAACACGTTCCTGCAGAACAAATAGATCAAGGTTTCTACTCCAGACCTTTTCAGGTGCCCAGAAAAGAGGGCACCTGGCGCCTCATCCTCAGTCTATCCATTCTAAACACCTTCCTAGTGATCCCAAAATTCAGAATGCTCACCCTCCAGTAGCTGTTACCCATACTCTCCAAGGACGCTTGGCTAGCCACCCTGGATCTAAAAGAGGCCTACCTCCACATTCCTATCAGGGAATCGTGCAGGAAATCTCTCCGTTTCCGGGCAGGATCTCAACACTTTCAGTTCTCTGTGCTTCCCTTTGGCTTATCTACTACTCCCAGAGTTTTCACAAAATGCCTGGCTCCGGCCATTGCCTTTTGCCGACAAAGGAATGTCCAGATTTACCCATACTTAGACGACTGCCTTATTCAGGCAGAAAGCCAGGAAAAGCTGCTCAAGCACCTGGCCTTTGTAAAGACCCTACTAACCTCCCTAGGGTATACAATGAAAAGAAATCCAAACTGGTGCCCATCCAAAGGATTATCCTCCAGGGAGCAAGCCTTGACACAGCATCCCAGATGGCATTCCTTACACCAGAAAAACAAATTTTCCTGACAGCCTACTTCTCTCAACTAGCCACCAGGCCCCAGTTATCTGCAAGCAAGATCCTGCAAGCACTGGGGTTCATGGCATCTTGCATACTACTCATTCCATATGCCAGACTGCATATGAGGAAACTTCAGTGGTACCTAAAAATCCTTTGGTGTCAACACACTCAAGACCTGGAAACCCATTTATTTATAATTCCTTGCCTCAGAAAATGTTTTCTTTGGTGGGCAACTGCATGCTCCCACAACAAGGGACTTCCTTTGTCACCACCCCTCGCCACCCACATCCTCACCACAGACGCATCAGACTATGCTTGGGGTGCACAACTGGACGGCAGGTGCATACTGGGCTAATGGAGCCTGCAGCAAATCTCTCTGCACATCAACTAAAAAGAGATGATGGGATTCCAGCACGCATTGATAGCTTTCAAACCTCTTCTCTCCCCAGGGGCTCTCCTGATCAAAACAAACACCACTGTGATGTGGTATATCAACAAGCAGGGAGGAACTCACTCCTACTCTCCATGCAGGCTGGCCATGACCCTTTGGCACACAGCCTGTGCCATGCAACTGCACCTGTTAGCACAATTCCTACCAGGCTCTCTCAACTCTGGCAGACCAATTAAGCAGAAATCTTCTGGACCCATATGAGTGGCAGCTTAACAAAAGAACCTTCACTCTAATAACTCAGAAATGGGGCACCCCGAAGGTCGACCTCTTTGCCTCCCACACCAACCATCAGCTCAGCAAATTCTGCGCCAGGGAGCATCACTGCATGGCTTGGAAATTGGATGCCCTGTCCTTCCCCTAGGTCAATCTGTCGGTCTCAGCCTTTCCTCCACTACTTCTTATCCCCAGGGTACTGCTCAAAATAAAGGAGGAAAAACCAAGGACAATTCTTATAGCTCCAGACTGGCCTCATCAGCACTAGTACCCTTTACTGCAAAGCTTGTGCCCACTGCCACCATGGTATCTTCCTCAGATTCCAACCCTCCTGACCCACAGGGGAGGGGAATTTATACATCCCCAACTGCAGACATTCAATTTGGCAGCTTCGCTTATTCCCTAACCCTGGATCAATCTGCCAACCTCACTAAACTGGTTCTAGATGTTATCTGTGAGGCCAGATGCCTTAGCACAAGAAAGTCTTATGCTGAAAAATGGAAAAGGTTCTGCACCTGGATCTAGGCTAAAGGAGCCAATATGGCACAACCCTCCCTCCCTCTCATCCTGGATTACTTAGCTGACCTACTACACAGTGGCCTTTCTTTCACCTCTATAAAAATTCTTGCCTCTGCTATTTCTTCTCATTTTCCCACTGATCAGCCCCTGTTCTCACACCCTTTGATCAAACAGTTCCTAAGAGGGGTTAGCAACTGGAGGCCACCCAGAAGGGCACCCACCCCAGCTTGGGGCCTTAACGGTGTCTTGGAAAAGCTCACCCTGCCCCCTTTCGAAACAGCTTCTTCTGCAGAGCTACAGTTTTTCTCCTGGAAGACAGCATTCCTTCTGGCCATCACTACATTTATGCTCATGGCTGTGGAACCCTTCATCTTCCATAAAGACATATCCCTCCGAATTAATTCATCTTTCATACGCAAGGTGGTGTCCAGTGTGTCTCTGAACCAATCCATTCATTTACCCACCTCTTTTTCCTAATCCCCAGAACAAATAGGAAAGGATTCTGCACTCTCTAGATGTGCATAGACAGCTCAGATTCTGTCTAGACAGGACTAAATCCTTCAGAAAGTCTGATCAATTGCTGGTTAGCTTTGTTACAGGGGCAGAAGGCAAAGCCATCTCCAAACAAAATATTTCCAGATGGATAGCGCACCGCATCCATTTTTGCTACAAGCAACATGGAAAGCCCCCCCCCCAGGGGGGGCCAGGATGCACTCCACTAGAGCAGCCTCCACCCCTGCAGCTTCCTCAGAGGGGTCCCCACCAGGGTCACCCTGGAGGCTACCACCTGGACATCTCTTCACACTTTTACCAAACATTACCACCTGCCTCTCTTCTCCAAATTCAGGGCAGGGTTTACCTCTGCAGTCTTGCAGGGCATCCTAGCCAGCCCCTAGTTTCTTTGAGTGCCTCCACCCTTTTACTCAGCTTTGGGAGTCAACCCAAATGTGATGACTGCAACAGTGAAATGCGAAGAACATAGTACAGTTGTGTACACTTACCATAAATGTAGATGTTCGAGTGTATTCACTGTTGCAGTCCTGGTGTCCCTTCCTCCAGCCCCCTTTCTTCTCTTTCCTTTCTAATGGACATGTTGGTATTTACTTTCTATTGGTAGGATTCTTCTACCAGAACCTGGCTTTTACTTTGGGGCTCCTGACAGGTTAGGGCAAGAAAAACTGATGTAATGGCGTCAGCTGCCTTATTTTATACTACTGATGACCTGACGTCAGTCCTCAAACGACAGCAGCCGACACAGAAATACTAAGCCTCTGGTATTAGGGCTGGCCGAGGGCTACCCTGGCAGGGATAACCCAAATGTGATGACTGCAACAGTGAATACACACTAACATCTACATTTATGGTAAGTATACACAACTGTACTTTGTTACCTCAACAGGTGAACCTTCTGACACAAGACAGGGGTTCCATTATGCACCCAAACCATAGCACATTGAGACTGGCAACATGGATGATCCACTAGTTGCTTCTCAATGTCTTTTCTTGGGCACTGATGTACTTAACATTCTGAAAGTAGCAAGAAAACATTGTATCAGATAATCATGCAATTCTAAGTGGAAAAAGTTTTCTATTTGGTGCCAACAGCAACATATTTTCTCCTAAAATAGTTGAGGTCAACCAGGTCCTTGCTTACCTTACACATTATTTAAATATGAACTCTTCTACTCATCCATAAAAATTAATTCTTCAACCATCTCCTATTGCCTTCCTCCTGTCTAGTCTTACTCACTGTTGAAGCAATTTATTAAGGGTATTAGTCACTGTAGACCTCTCACAAGAGCTCCCACTCCCTCTTTGGATCTCAACTTCATAATGGAAAAACATACTCTGCCTGCTTTTGATCTGGCTGATGCACCCAACATTGTTTCTCACTTTGAAAGCAGTTTTTTTAGTGGCTGTCACGTCAGCTAGACTGGTCTCAGTACTCGGGTACTTATGACTGAAAGATTTCTCAAGTTTCATCGCAACAAAATTTCTCTCTAGTAACAAATCTTGCATACAAAAAGTTTCTGAATTTCCCCATGACCAGTCCATTCACCTCCCTGCTTTTCCCCTCTCCCTCAAAACAGGGGAGCTCTTATCCTTCATTTCCTTGATGTGTCCGTAGGCAACTCAGATTCTGTCTGTACAGGACCAAGGCAGTCAAGAAATCCAACCAACGTTTTATAGCCTGTGCTAGTAACAAACTAGGAAATCCTAGTAGGAAACAGTTTCCAAATGGATTTCAGACAGTTTTGCCTTCTGTTACAAGCATCATTCCACCAGAGCTACTGCCGCCACAAGTAGTGCCTTCCTCATAGGGTCCTGTACCATGGAAATGAGAGTCCTCCCTTACAGTTATTACTGCAAAAGTAAAGCACAGAGACCATACAGTTGTCTCTACATACTATAAATGTAGATACTTCTTTGTCTTCACTGTTGCAGTACGTCTTCCCTTCCTCCATCCCCTCTTTGATGTCTGCATGTTGGAGATGGGCTTCCCTTTCTCTACCACTTTCCAATTCTCTTTTGCTCTACCCTGCATTCTAGGTCTTTAGGATCCCTTCCTAGAATGAGGACTTTTGAGGTGTTCTGGGCCTAGAGCTTCTTGGCGAGGGGGCTTCTTTTCTGGGGCAAGAGCGACCTGTAAGATACTACTGGCCAACAAACCTTATTACCCAGACATGCTGATGTCAAGTACAGGGCATCCACCAGCACAGGAGGAGGGAGTCAGATCTCTGGTACTCTGGCTGTCCAAGGCCTGTCACATTTAGGAAAGCTAATACAGTTACTACTGCAGCAGTGAAGATACTTGACCATCCACTTTTATGGTAAGTAGACACAACTGTACTTTGTTATTCTCTGCATAACCAGCAGAGAGATTGGGAATTAGGAACTTGTAAAGAATCCCTTTCACCAGAATGTTATAAATATCAAGAAAAATGTGTTTGCATGTTGTGGAGTATGTCTGTGTGAAATTCATGTTTGCCTTGTTTTACTAATTGCTGCAGTAGCAGATTACTTTACATCCAAGATCTTTACATTTAACGATTTTATGTATGTTTGTAGTTCTTTTTGAGTAGTGCAACTACCTTTTTTAGATGTTGGGTCTGCATAGAAGGGTGTGTTTTCTTGCATAGTTTTTACTGACAGAACTTTGTAGCAATTGTGCTTGAATAATGTGGTATTTTATAACTGATTAGTTGGTTTATTCGTTTGTTACCATAATTTCTAACGTATGGGTACTGTTACACCATTTTGTCATTGTACTTCATGCATTTTGTAGATGTGTGATAGTGTCATTTCTTATTTATGCAGACATCAGAATATCTTCAAAATAAGGTATCAAATAACCTTCTGAAACACTGAACCATGATGAATGGTGGAGATATGAAGGACATCCAGGGGGAAGGTGATGATGGCATGCTTTCTTACCAAGTGCAGCCATCCTGGTAAGTTTATCTACCTGTTCTGTTTTTGATAAACAGTCGATTCATTGGAAAAAAAATATTTGCATCGTATCAGGGCTTTCATTGCCCAGTGGCTCCACTACTCATACCCAGTTGACTCTCTTGTTCCAGGGATGTGGGAGCTGGGCTTTCATGGGCTGGGTGAGAGCCCTGCTGTCCATTTGTTCCCACCGGGGAATCTTGCTCAGCCCTTGTGTTCCCAAGTCAGAGTAGGGTGGTAGGGAGCCCAGCATATCCTCTTCGTATTGAGAGCACTCCCCTCCCTGTAAAGAGTCTCCTCTGAGCTAGCTGATGATGTCCTCCAGGGGTAGGCATGCCTCCATGTATCGAATTCTATTGGTGTTATGCACCATGACAGTGCAGACCTCGCTGGCTTGAACTGCACTGCATAAGAGACAGTATATTCCCACTAGGTGTCATCCGTAGTGTAAGACCGACTCCAAGCTCCCTCTTTCCCCTGGGATGGAAGAGCCAGCAATCTCCACTCAGTCCAGTCCACACAGGCTAGTTCTTGCAGGCACCCAAGCTTCTTTTGAACTGTGGTCGCCTGCACCAAGGGGCTTTATCCTTCTGCACCAGAGAGCTTGACTCATTGATTGAAATTGTTAAATTAACATGGTGCATTATGAATGATACATGATTATTGCATTTTTTATTGATGTTTACATGTTTGAAATGTATATTCATTACATTTTTACATTTCAGAAAAAATACCACAAACCAGTGATTAACTCCACGAAAAAATAGTAGAAACAGCAAACCCAATTAATAATCCATGTAGAAACAAGGCAGAAACAAGTTGCTGAAGACTTCAGTTCACACCAAACTGCTACAGGAAAGCGATTTATTAAAAATATGTTAGCTCTTTCACAGTGATGTAGGTTTGTCTGATGTTCATCATTGTGAAAGCGCTAACATTTTTAATAAATCACTGTCCTGTAACAGTTTGGTGTTTCTACATTTTTACATTTGTTCAGGGGGATAGTAGTGATGGGCTTAGTTTGAAGGATCTCATATAGGTCAAGCAGTGTACTGCTGAAAAGTGGTCTGCTGAAAGGGATGTGCCCCATTTCTATTGAAGTGTTGAATTTTTTTTTAAAGCTTCAAAACTTCCACGACACACACAAACTGTAGAAATAACACAACTAAAGGCAAACTGATCCACTCCCAAGTATTTATTTAGCACTTTTCGTTTATAAAATACAAACTTTCTCAGAATAAAAACTTAACTTGAACCATAGTGGCCATGAGTTATAAATCTTTCCAGTTGGCAGAATAATTAAGGTTTATCCAATCCATAACCGTTTTAAATATGGATGCTGCTTTTATATATGATTCAATATCTGAAAAATGTAGTCCTCCTTGTTTCCATGTCTTAATGTCCTAGTATGATGTGTTAAGGCTGTTCTTTTTCTTTTAAGGAACCATAAGAATTTTAATAAGCTTGAGTTTATCTGTTTAAGAACGCATCTTTCAGGAAGCAACTGAATTGCTAATGCTACATACAGAATCTTAGTAAACCATTTTTATTAACTGTAGTCCATATTCAATAGGTAATATCATTCTATTCCATTTTTCCACAGAAGTTTTAATTGTGTTAATGTTATAGTTTATTGATACTAACTCATTTAGATCTTTGCATAAGACAATTCCTAGATAATTTAGAGTAGATTCTTGTTTCCCTATGATATGATTCTCATTGACTTGTATTTCTTTCTAATTATTTAGAAATAAAAATTTTAATTTTGATCTATTGAAGTGAAGACCTGAAGTCACATAATTTCTCAGTCAATGCATCCAATTCCTCTAATGTTTCTTTGGAATTAGAGAAGGTTAGTAATATATTGTCAGCAAATAGCATCCATTTAGAATGATATTGGTCATAAACATCCACCACTTATTTTTGAATTATTATGTATTGAAACTGCAAGGACTTCAATGGCCAAAGCAAATAGAATAGGTGGCAAGGGATAAAGTGCCTTTTGTTATATAAGTAGATTCCGAGGTGAAAGGGCCTAATTTGACATAAGCTAAATTTATATATATATATATATATATATATATAGAGAGAGAGAGAGAGAGAGAGGTATAGATATATATATATATATAGATATATATATAGATAGATATTGATATATATATATATATATATATATATATATATATATATATATATATATATTTAAGAGGTGAACAAAGGAAGGAGGAAATTCAGATAATACTTGAATTCTAAGTAGATATTCCCAATTTAAGAAGTTAAAGGCTTTCTCTGTGTCTAATTCAGTTATCAGTGTTTCTTGATTTTTCCCTATTTAAGTAATCTGTAAGAGTGTGGCTATCCTTTTGATATTGTGTGTCTATTGTATAGAAACCTAGTTTGATCATTATTTATTATTTTAGATAATGGTATTTTCATTCTGTTAGCTAAAATTGACATAAACATCTTATCATTATTTAATAATATTATTGGTCTATATGAGGTGCAAAGATTTGGCACTTTTTATTATCTTTTAGGATTGGAGTAATTAAAGAATATTTCCAAGAAGGTGGTGATATTGTTAGTGATTTAATTTCTAATAATGTTTTATGGAAAGAGAGGTTATAGTTGAGGGGAAAGTTTATATATTTCCATAATTATGCCATCTATTCCTGGTGCTTTGTTAGTTTTACTTTTTATCCTATCATAAATTTCTTTGTAAGATGCAGGTTTTTGTAAGTCTAATTTTAGTTCTTTTGGAATTTTTTTTATATTGATAGAAATTTGTATCCAATTTTAATTGATCAGTATGCAATTTCTCATTTTTAAAGTATTTGCACAATGATGTCTAAATGCGTCAAGAATGTCTCCTATATCCGACACTTTTTCTCTTTCTTTTCATGATAAACATTGTTAATGTTAGCTTTGGAATGTATTTCAACTCTTATGGATAAATTATGTAGATGTCTAGAGGAAGTAGCCAAAGTATTTACTTTTAGTTTTTCTAATGCTAGGCTAGTTTTGTGTTAGAATTTCATTTTATTTTTATATTATTTTATTTATATTTTATATTAAACGGGTTGAATCATTTCATTTCATAGATGCATTTAAACTGAAAGAAGATAAGTTCTTATTGTTTTCCCACCAAGACCAGATATTTGATACACAAACTAGAATAGATAAAATATTTGTTGTTCAGGATCTACATTAAAAAATCACCAGTTTCTCAATTATTCCATGCCCCTTTTCCAGATTATAATTCTCTGATTTTGAAATTTCAAATTGAGTTTAAACCATTAATCTTCTCTTCTAGAATCCCATCATATATCACAAAAATTAAAGAATTTAAACCTTGGTTGTTATCAGAATTAGTTTTTCCTAGCTAATTATACAACAGAAATCAGTCATGATATGGGACTCATTAAAAGCTTATATATTTGGTAAAGCCCTTAGTTGGTATAAAAAAAGTTAGTGTGTGGGATTCTGAATTATTAGACTTGCAATTTAGACTTTTGTCAGTGAAATCTGAAAAAAACATCAAAATTCTCTAGAAATTAAAAAGAAAATAGAGGAATTAAATAAGAAATATAATGAAATCCTAGATGATTTTGTGGTTGTCTTGTTGCGTTAAGTAAAAATTATTACTTTTATGGGGGGAAAATGTGCATCTTTCATTATGAGACAGAGTAGACGGGACACTTTTAGAGAAAAAGTATCTTGTTACTTGCTAAAATAGCAAAAACCTCATAGATCTCAACAGTTTGTAACCAGCAAATATCAACGAAGTTGATTCATACCTTTCAAAGCTTGGATTTAGTGCTTTGACTTTTTTGAGTAGCGTCACACTGAATCTAATACTGCATGCAGAGAAATTACTTTAGCTAAAAAGTTGGTTTCCATTATGGTTTCTGAGATAGAGCGATTTTTTTCGAAGTGTGGTCTTTAGTTTATATATAGTAGTTCAAGATACTGTTATACGTGTTTTGACTTTGAATGACATGTGCATTGGTAACTTTTGTAGTTTCTCTCCTGAGATGTGGGTTTTACCACAAAGGTCTTGCATTCTTTAGATCCATTGATTAGGTTTGCACATGGCTCCAACAAATATATGTAGTGTCAACATACTGTGGGGATTAGAGGAGGATGCTCAGCCCATTTGCTGCTGCCAAGTTTTTTTATCTGAAATCGGGTATTCTGAGTAGGAAAGTTGCCCCCATTTAATGCGTTAAAGGCCAAGTAAATGTTCCCATGCTGCTTTATGGGCTGTTTAGTCCATTGTTCCCTTGAATTCTATAATGAAGATGTTTGAAGGAGATTGCTGACAGCTTCTCTGACAGGTTTTTATTTGATCAACCAGTAGAAAGCATTAATTAAGCTCTTGAAAAAGACAACTCTAGAGCTTCCTTTTAAGTATGTGGGTACCCCATGCTGTTTAGAATGTTAAGACTTGTATTCATAATTTAAAGAAATTTAGGAAAAAGCTTTCTTAAGAATTTTCTGCAAATAGTTCAGAAGAAAAGTGTACAACTGTGACTTGAAATGTTCACTGTATTGTTCACTGTTGCAGTACTGCTGACTTTTGGGATTTCTACTGCAGAAAACCCAGTATCCATCTTGACTTCCATAGCTTTATAGTATTTTCCCTCTTGGCTGAGAAGACACCCTCCCCACCCCACCCCAAAGTAACATACTTGAACTTCAGTACACTTGTGGCATGTAAGAGGGCTGTCTGCCTGTGCCATTGTCCTTTCTACAGTATGAGAAAAGCTTCTTAAAGTTTATTGGTCATATTTGAGTGTTCATTGCGGCACCTAATGAGTTAAGTGCCTTCAAGACCTGTGCTTTTCCTTTAAATGGCCTGATGTGGTTAGTGTACTATCCTGATAAACTACAAGTGCCACTGTGCATTTTTGTCATTCTCCTTCCTCATCTGTTGTTTTTTTTTAATAAAATGATTCAAACATTTTATTAAACCATTGTCCAAATATGTTTAGTATATTCTTTTGTGACATCTGTGTAGGAATACCATGAATTGTGTCCATAGACTTTAATGGAGTCATCTATGTGCTTGCAAGTTGGTGTGCCTGTTAAGGTCTGTAGATGCAGTTAAGGCATTTTTACTAAGTTAAGAGTTTATATTTTGCCCTTGGTGACAAGCTATAGGTTTAGCACTTTCTAATCCCCCCTCCCCCCACAATCTGTTGCTGCAAATATTTGCGAGAGGGGAGAAAATGTCTGTATGATATTCTGTAGTCAGAAGGCAAGGAAGTTCACATGACCAATAAACGGTTTGTGAAAGTACCAATAATTGTCAGTCCATGTTTTTGGCTTTACTTTCAGAGCACAGATAAGTATCCCATTAGGGTAATACCTACCCTTGCAACGTTTGGTTGCTCAGGGATAGATGTCAATTTCTAAAAATGAACAAGCGCATTTTTTGTAAAAAAAAAAAAAAAAATCTCCCACAATGACTTTCATGCTCAGTGTCTGCTTTGTTTGAGAGCACAAAGTACAATGTTAACTTTTGTTCTTATTTTGCTAGATTAAGTTCAAGACCAACAAACAACTAAACCTCTCCCTCTCCAGGTGTATTTGAACCCAAAGAGGTTAGGTGCTTTGGCTGGGGCTGCTATGACATCAGTTATTGTCTGCAGACACCCCACTTAAAAAATGTAAAGAGAAGTGCTTGTGAGAGAACAGATTCCAGGAGACGAATGACATGCCAACAGAATCTCAGGTCTCCCTGTGCTTTTGTTTTTTGTATAAAGTGAAGTGCCTTTGCAGTCCCCCAACTCTAATGCTTTTGTTGATGTAGCTCAGAACGCCAACATGCTCCTGTAGGAGAGCATGACCTACAGAGCCGAACCTTTTCAGAAAGGGGTCAGTTCAGATGTCTTTCCACTTGATGTGTGGCTCTAACATGTTTGTTTTTGTAACCAAAGGCAAGAAATGAATGCCCTCTGATCCTTTGTTTTCCTGTATGTCCATCTCAACAGGAGTTACCCGCCTCAAGGCAGATCTGAGCTGGCAAAAATAACTTGGTGTTTCTCCAGTGCTTGAGCTCTCCTTATCCCATAGTGCTATATACTGATTCAACTCCCCAGATTTCATTTGCCTCTTTTAAACAAAGGTACGATTCTCCAGCATGCCATTCAAACAGGGTGTTTTTGTACAAGATTAGTACTTTTTTCGTACTAATTACACACTTGTTTCTCTGTGTTTTTGCCTTACACTTTGTCTTCAAAATAGTAGTAAAAAAATTTGCCACAGCTTTCAGTGTCGTAGTCCCTCTCTCTTTCCTCAGAGTTGCCCAAGCCTGACATTGTTTCTTACATTGTCTAGATCTTTTCAGTCATAGAAAAAGCCTTCAGGATTTATAGTGCGTTTGAAATGCGAACACAAAGGCCTCCCCAAAAGGTCTACTTTGTCAATGTATCTGATGTCAGTTTTCATTCAATCCCCAACTAATTGGTTCAAATCCGATCCCTCAGATTTGACTGTGCCATTGCAAAAGCTTGTGGCAACTTCAAACTCTTGAGCTTCTCCCTTACCCACAATGCACCAACCCCATTTACCTCGGATCTCATTTGCCGCTTGACAGCGAAAGACGTGGTGACTGAATTCTCTCAACCGAAGTATTTTTTTTTTCAGAAAGCTTTGTTTTTCTTTTAATCTTTTGACAATTAAATCATATCTCCCTTATCTGTTGCCTCTCTTAGATAATTTTCTCCCACTTTTCGTACGTTTTCATACTCTAAATACTATTGTTAGTATTCATGTCTGCCTTTTCTACACTATGTGTAGTATAAAGTTACCAGCATTTTTGGCATTTTCTGTCTTTCCTGACTTTTCCTGTGGTTGTTTAAAAAAAGTTTTCTTTAGTTGATATAATTGTCATTAACCTCAGTGTTTTCTAGTGATTTACTGTCTACCTGTACATTGGTGTTCTGTTTAATGGCTGAAAAAGTGAAAGGCAGTGCGGGGTTTAAGAAGTACCTTAGATGTGGCCATAAAATTCCCTTCTTGGATTCTCTCACATTTTGTGTGTACTGCGTGGGCCATTGATGGCGAACCTTTTGTGTTTGGTGTGTCAGAAATTCGGAAAATGCCAAACTTGACTGTGCTCGCGTGTCACCCCCCCAACAACAAAAAAAATTAAATTAAGTAAATAAAAATAAATAAAACAGCATGACTGTCAATACATCAGAGATAAGTCTCATCAGAATCTGGGGCAAATCTACAAGTAAGAGACTGACAGTTTTAAACTACTAGTAGTATTAATTTGAGACACTGACAAAAAAATTAACACTGATTCAGATACATTTTCTGATGTAAAATGAGTCTATATATCTAATTATTGTCATGTATTAAGTGTAGAAAGATTGCAGTTTTGGGAGGGATTAAGAGGGACAGCTGAGAGGAATATAAAATAGCGCACACCTAGAAATGCAGACTATTTGCCCTTTGCAGAAGTGGTAACCTTGAAGAGAAAACAATGTCAGCACTACCCTTTGCAGACTGTATTGACAGTGTACCGAAATATTCTTTGAGGTTAATAACTTCCTTACCTTTGCATCAGTGCTATTGAATTGGCTCCTGGCACAAAATAATTTGGTGCACTTCAGGCAAGCCAACAAATGCAAAATCGGTTTCTTTGGTAACTTGGGTGTTGGTGAATGCTGGTGTGTCACCCAAAATGTTGTAATGTCACCTTTGACAACACTGGCCTAGGCCCCCTCTGTTTACGGGAGGACTGTGCTGTTTGTAATGGATTTAACCTGACTGCTATTACAGAGAGAACAGATTGATTCAAACCGGCATGCTGCCTACCTCTCTTTAGGAGTCCTTATCTGGAGTTTCTCCTACAAAAACAAAAATGTCAGTCTCCCTCTTCAAGTTCTTCCTCTTCTTTGAAGGCTTCAGGGCAGGCTTGGAAGAGACCAATATCTGAACAATCCAAACATAAATGAAAGAAGGTAAAAGATTTGGATCAGACCAGATCTGAAGCATAACGAAAAATAGCCCTTGAATCCGACCTGAACATTTGACCAAAACATAAGAAAATTTAATTATCGGATATGACAAAGTTCCACTTCGATGCATCTACCACAGACCATTTATTCTCCTCCTGTGGAATCCTTTGCCTTCAAGGGTTCCATCACCGTTCTTGGAAAGACCGAAGTCTCCATCCATCTGCTCAACTTGCTCTTCCAAGAAGCCTCACGCAAAAAGATGTGGAGAGACTGGTGAGAAAGTTTGTTTTGGCACAGAGCCAGTCAGGTATCCTGTCAGCTCCTACCCCTTCAAGTCAGGAGATCCATTCTACAACTACACCACCTTTACCAGCTCCTCCTCTGACTCCATACAGAACTTCACGGCCTTTGTATCAGAATTCCCCGACATTGTCTTGTTCAGATCCAAGGATTTCCTTATCCTCTGTTCTGATGCTGGCTTTGAGTACTTTGATCCAGTCGGATCTGGAGAACTCTTGGATTTGGGTCTACTCTGTCTGATGTTCATCGTGTTACACTGCTGCAGTCATTACACTTGGGTTATCCTGCCATCAGGCGGTTCCCCAGTTGGCCTGAGTTTCAAAGTCTTGGTCCAGCGTCGGTTGCCGTCGCCTCCTCCCTGACGTCATTGCGACAAAGGTATATAAGATGCAGTCGATGCCATTTTCTTGCGTCTTTCTTGCCGCACGGTGCCCAAAGCAGAAGAAGTTAGCAAGTGCCGGTTGGCCGACTTCTGAGATTTTCATTCCGAATCCAGAAGCGAAGTCTTCTACAAAACTAAGTACCCCGTTGGGGAAATTTTTTCTTGCCTCAGACCGATGTCAGTAAAAGTTAATAACTGTATTTCATATGGGAAGCAAGTACCTCATAAGGATTTCCACTGCTATTGTATTCTATGCCTAGGCCCAGACCACGATGTCACTGGTTGTTGGTTTTGTGCTAGGTTTAACAAGCGCACTCTTAAATGTCGGTTTGATTTTGCCTGACATTATTTTGGCAGAAAATTCAATTACACCAT
>NC_056734.1:541928631-541997174 GCF_019279795.1 Protopterus annectens
GAAATGAGATCCTCAGCCAAGCTGAGCATTTGGGAACTGGAGGTAGGCCTGTGTGAGGGGGTTTTAGCAGGCAAGGCCTTAGAAGATTTAGCTGCTTTAGCCCTAGAAAAGCCTTGATAGACATAGATGCAGGGGCCTAGCAGCTCCACGTGCAGGAGTAGATATGTCTAAAGGAATAGTATCTGATAAATCCTGGGTGCCTGCTACAGCAGGGGAATTTCAGTAGCGGATTCAGCCATGCTGTGTGAGGCCTCGCTATCGGAGGCAAGCTTTCGGCCGAAGGAAGAACCGAGGACTCTGTTTCAGCCGAAACAGAGACACTCGGGTTGGCTTAACCGTGGTTTCGCCGAAACCGCGGACCGCAAGTGTCGGTCCTTTTCCTTACGCTTTTTAGCTAATTGTGAAGTCGGAGTCTCCGACGGCATTTTGTAAGCAAAAGCGGGACCAAAAACTCCTCTGCAAACTCCGACCGACGCCTAAGTGTCCGTCGGTTGAAGGAAGCACAGGCTAGACAAGCTGTTACGACGTGGTCTGGGCCTAAGCAAGGAAGGCAGTAAGAGTGGAAATCCTTATGAGGTATTTGTTTCCCACAAGTTAAACAATTATTTACTTTTTCTGACATCGGCTGAGGCAAGAAAGAGTCCCCAACGGGTACTTAGCTTTTTAGAAGTCTTCGGTAGTAGAAATCTCTGGATCTGACCGACCGGCACTTGCGAACAGCTTCTGCTTCGGGCACCATGCGGCAAGAAAGACTGAGGAAAATGGCGTCGGCTGATGCCTTTATACCCAATTCACAGCAGCTATGACGTCGGGTGAAGTGCGACATCAGCCGAGGCCAGACCCAGACTTTGGAATCCGGCCGACCGAAGGGCTGCCTGAGGCAGGACAACCCATATGTTAGGACTGCAGATGCATCCTTGAAGGACATCACAAGAGCTGTTGTCTACATGTTGTCATTTAGTAATACTCTTTTGTGATATTCTTCAGGCTGTTTTGATGAGCCCATTCTGCAGTACTAGAAACAAAATAATTTTGCGTTTTAGCATTTACCGCTGCGGCTGCTATTCAAGCAGCCCAGTAACAGCATCTGAAAGTATGTTGAACTGTTTTGTGCATCCCTCTGCTACCCATAACTTTTGCAGCAGTTGAATTAACTTTTGTTTGCAGCAAAAGTTCTAGCCCCCACCCCCCATTTACCACTCAGCACATGGGCAGCAAAAGGAGAGACTGAAGTCAATCTGCTTGTGCTGTCACACACAAAAATATTAACAAAAGCATCAAATATCACAAA
Source organism: Protopterus annectens (assembly GCF_019279795.1). NCBI lineage: Eukaryota > Metazoa > Chordata > Ceratodontiformes > Protopteridae > Protopterus > Protopterus annectens. The sequence continues at coordinate 541,929,923 of NC_056734.1, forward strand.
GTCAAGTACAGCTTACTCAGTTTAAACAAGCTAGTGTGTTGTACAGGACTAACATGAATTTTGTTTTTAGCGCACCGAGAATGCCCTGGCAACCCAGAACATTTTTAAGTGCAGCACAGTTTTATCATCCTTTGTACATAAAGCACAGACTACACATGCACAATACTTCCCAGAATGCTGCTGTTGCGTCTACTGTATTAGGATGAGTCTTCTGACATACTGACAGTCTCAGATCCTGAAAAAGTTGACTAGCATGCTAATTTCAATAAAATAAGCAGTGCCTCATTATACACTAATATTCAACATTTTTGCTGATGAATGAAGAAACTTTTTTCCACATTTTAAAGTGAAATAACATTACAATAAAATACGACAGCTGTGTACTACAAGTTCAGCATAAAACTGTTTATAAAATGAGAAGATTTTTTTATGTATACATTCTGCTTTAAAAAAAAATCCATTTCCCTTATTACCCCTTATTGTCCCCCCACCAACACATTGGTATGACAACTCTAAAGGAGAAAAAAAAATTCTCATTCCTTATTGTGAAAACACGTTTAATAAACGCGTGTGTGCGGGTGCATGTACGTGAAGCACACCACGAGTAAAGTCCTACCTTCTCTTACAGTGCAAGGCACAACTGCTAGCACCAGATCCTATACATTCCAAACATGCGTGCTTACCTATGTACAGCTACATAGTCTGTCTGGACAAAGTTAAATTTAATGCTGTTTACTAGCTGCCCTAGAGGGCTATTTTAAGCCTAGTCAACTTCCCTATCTGTGCTCTACTTAACCTATCCCATTTGGTTACAGACGGGCCTTACCCATCCCATGGTTAATTATATATTACAACTATTGAGAATAACTAAGATCATACCAGAGATAACTTGAGGGGATAGATGCATGGGATAAACCATTCAGGAGATGCTTCTGTCCATAGTACAGGGTCAGACCTAGGGTAAATTTTCTGTCTCTCACCCACAGATCCAAACTCTGCATGAATAGGGACAGGGATGAAATTTATATGGAATAGGAGTTTGTTCCAGAGCAGTGGTCATGTGGAAGAGGAAGCTTGAATCCCAAGGCTGAGTGCTTCTAATGCCATTTGACTTGCTGATCTGCAGTAAAATCCATCAGTACTGGATTGGAAGATGCCTTGTATGCCAGACACGTCACCGCTTAGCAGTCTGTAGGATACAGAGTACAGTGACAGGGCTTTGAGTTAGGCTATGTAAGAAACGTTAACTCTTGCATCCTTTTAGTAAGGTTACCTCTGTGGATTTTCCAGTTGTTACGTGTCTGGACAGATGCATGCTAAAGGGGGCATTATATTCAATGAATGGCCTCATGAGGGCTGAGAAAAGGGAGACAATAAAATCCCTTGATCAAGACAATCACTTTGTTTATAAGCTGTGCAATATAGAAGGATTTTCTGACAACAATGGACACATGTTGATCAAAAGTTAGGTCACTGTCCACATACGTTCTCAAATCCTGAATAAATGGGTCAACTCTCAGGGGTGTACTGTTAATGTGTTAGTTCCCTGGGATAGACGACTTCCCAAACAATACAATACTGCATTTCTGGCATACTTTGTCAATGCTTTTGGCACCATTTATTTACTTAGGACAAACCTTCTTGCAGGATGGCAAAGACATTTGGGGATTCATGACTGTTCCTAGTTTGTAGTCATCTGCAAACATGGTCAGTCAGAGCCCCTTGGTATTTGCTTTTACTTCCCAAAAGCAGATGCCAAACACGAGAGGTCTCAGCACAGAACCTTGGGGGACTCCACTAGTGAATGGTCTCTTTGTGGAGGTAACCTTCCCTACTTTGACTGTGTATGCCCTATGTGAGCCAGATGGCAATCCAGTGGGTGACATAGGGGTTTATTCCCAGTTTATTTAGTGTTCTACTATGCCTAAGTAGGGGATTATGTCAAAAGTTTTGGCCAGGTTGAGGTATCCTATGTGTACTATTTTGCCTTCATAAATTGCTTTGGTGACCTTTTCAAGAAAAAAATCCACCAGGTTGAGTTGAGCTTGACTTGCCCTTGATGAATCCAAACTAAGATGGGTCCAGTATTTGGATGTTCCCCATGCCCTGCAATTGCTGGTGGCAAACAAGTTTTAGGTACATCTTGGGGCACGGATGGAGGGGGGGAGAGGGGTAAAGTTAGAGCTAAAGTTATAGACCAGTTTGCTTGCTATATCTTCAGCTTCAGTGTAGCCATCATCATTCACAATTTGCTCAATACACTGCTGTGTTCTGCTTTTGAAATTTTGAATGTAACTAAAAAAATAACTTGTGACTGTCTTTGGCTTGAGTAGCTATTTTAGCCTCAAACTTTGCTTTGGTGGATTTTATGAAGCTCCTGAGTTACTTCAGTGACAAGGGCTCTAACATTCTGGGAACTGCTCTTCTTACTTTCGGTCAAAATTATTTTTCTTTTATTACAAAGCTTGTCAGATAACACTACCTGTGGATTTCGTGTCAGTCAGACTCATATATCAATTACTGAATTCCCAAGCTTATTGTATGCTTCTTCACATTAAAATGGAGAGTCCAGAAGACACCACAGAAAGCATTCAAATTTCAAGCTCATTACACAATGCAGTGTACAGCTATTTGCATCTGTCTTCTTGTAGTGGAAACATACCATCTACTTCTACGTACCTACAGCTATAGAAGGTTTGCAGGTTGTCTTCAGCTGTCAGCAGAAGCACATGAACGGTACTTCCCTTGTCAAATTACCAGACTTTAAAAAGCTGCTCTGTACTGGTATGAACAAATCATTCAAGATGCCAACTGAAACAGGATACCTTAGCCTCCTGACACTTTGCACTGAATGCTTCAATGCCTTGATGTTAGATAAATGTACAATTTCTACAGTAGTAGTAGTAGTAGTAGCTGTAGTAGTAGCAGCCAATATTTCAGACATGATTTTACATGTCTCTTCAAAATACTTTGCTCCATGTCTCAGGGCACTGCATGCTAGAGCCACATGCTGATCAGATGCATCTGATTCACAATGGTGTGCAGTGCTCTTCAACAATACTTGTGGCAACTTGGTAAACATTGTAATGAATTGCCCTTTACAGCTTTCATTATGTTTTAAATCGATGACACCAGTACCCTACATAGAAGTTATGTACTCGCCATAACGTTCCACCCGAGTAGTTAAACTTCATTTGATCATCAACCTGTGGGTTTCGGATCTGATATGGAGTCGAGCTTGCAGCCTTCCAAGCTAAGATCTAAGCTCCAAGCTCCTCCCCTTACCCATAATACACTGCAACCTTCTTCCAACCCTCAGATAGAGTTTACCACCCCACAACATGACACACAACCCAAGAGACATGACCTGACCTGATCACACAGACTAGGCTCACAAGATCCAGTAAATCTGAGTCTAAGGACTATCGTAAACCACTACGGATAGGGGGAAGGAGGGAGGGAAAGTTGCTGACAAATGAAGTCTTACTATTCAGATGGAACATTATGCTGAGTACATCACTTCTTTATCTGAAATAGTTAACTTAATTTGATCATCAATCTGTGGGACAGGGTCCAATGCTACCAAAGACCTTGGGAGGCCCTTATGGAAGGGATATTCCGGAGCACTGCAGAACCAAAAGAAGCCCATCCTCTAGATACCATGTCCAACTTATAATGAGCAACAAAAGTGAGAGAGGAAGCCCAGGTAGCTGCTGAACAAATGTCATCCAGGACCAGAACGCAGCAGAAGTAGCCATAGAACGAGTAGAACAAGCATGAACCCTGTCTGGTTCTGGTAATCCATGATCCTTGTACACCTGCAAAATGCAAAATGAAATCCATCTAGCAAGAGTCGCCTTTCAAACTGGTTTCCCCAAAAAGTGCTTGGCAAAGGAATCAAATAGCTGATCAGACTTACGAAAAGGTTTAGTCCTATATAAATAAAAGTGCAACTGTCTTTGGACATCCAGCAAATGAAGCTTGTATTCCCCTTTGTTTAGAAAATTAGGGAAGAATACTAGGAGATTAATGGACTGATTGATATTTGATTCCAAAGCGACTTTAGAGAGGAAAGAAGGACTTGTTCTCAGAGAAACCCTTTCCTTATGGAAAACTAAGTATGTAGGGTTTCATACACAGGGCTTGAAGTTCAGACACTCTCCCAGCCGAGGTGATGGTGACTAGGAAGGCCGTCTTCCATGACAAGAATTTTAAATCAACTGATGCTGCGGGTTCGAACGGAGGGGCAACTAAGGCCTGAAGAACCAAGGTCAAATCCCATGGAGGGAAAAGATGACTAGTAGGAGATCTCAGCAAAAAAGTACCTTTGATGAAGTTCTTACAAATTCTTAGTAGCAGTTAAAGAGCCTTAATTTTCTCCTACATGAAAATGGGATACAGCCGCCAAATGGACCTTCACAGTGTAAGAGCTGGCCCCCTGTTGGAAAATTTGAGACAAAAATTCTAATACAACTGGAACAGGAGCGGTAAAGGGGTCCAGATTTCTCTGAGAAGCACAAATGGAAAAAACGCTTCCATTTACTTTGGTATACCTTTAGTGGAGGACTTGTGTGCCGCCATCAGAATGAACTCAATGGGGGAAGAGAGACCGGGAGTCCTGGCAATTAATGGAACTGGAGCAACCAAGCAGTAAGCTTGAGGCTGTCCAGATTCGGGAGAGGAATTCCTGAGGGATGACAAATGAGATCCGGAATGGGATTCAATATCAAGGGCGGAGCTACTAGATGAGACCGTAAGCAAGGGAACCAAACTTGACAAGGCCAGAATGGGGATATGAGGATAATCCTGCTCCCCAACCGCCAAGCTTTCTGCAAGAATTTTATCATGAGAGGTAGCGGGAAATAAGCTTAAAGAAGACCAGGTGGCCAGAATGGACAAGAGTGTCTCTGCCCCCCCCCCCGAGAAGGAATTAGAGCGAAAAACTCGCTGCACTTCGCGTTGGATGGCGATGCGAAGAGATCACAGCAAGGCTGACCCCCACTTGAGGAAGATCTGTTCTGCTACATAAGGGTTCAGAGACCACTTGTAGGGCAAATGGATAGTCCTGCTCAGTTTGTCAGCTAAAATGTTGGACCGACACGGAATGTGCGTTGCCATCAGAAAATGGTTGGTGGAGATCGCCCATTCTCACAGTCTGAATTGCAATCGTTCCCAAAGGAAGACAAGCATGAAGGGCTTGAAACTCTAAAAGGACAGCCCTCCTCTCCAAAACATTGATATGCAGAAGTCTCGTTCGGGATCCCACGTGCCTTGGACACTCCTGCCTGAGCAATGACCCCCCCCCCTCCACCTTAGACAGGAGGAGTCTGTGGTCACCGGGCTTGGGGTGAGGACACAATAAAGGGACGTCCTTCTTGAAGATCCTGGGATTGAAGCCACCACATGAGGGAAGCTTTGCACACCTTGTTTAGAGGAATAGGGAAGTTAAGGGGCTGGTAAAACAGAGACCACTGAACTTGTAACGTCCACTGTAACACACTCATGAGCAAACATGCACAAAGAACCAGATTTACAGCTGCTGCCATAGATCCTAAGGCTCTCAGGACTAGCGCTGATGGGGGAGAAAAGGTCTGAAGAAATGCCAAGACATGAAGGGTTGAGTTCCAAAGTCTTGTCAGGATTCAAAAATACCCTGGCCTGAAGAGAATCTATTCTTGCCCCTGTGAAGTCCAGGATCTAAACAGGCTGAAGAGAGGACTTTTGTTAAGATTTATCATAATACCCAGTAAATTTGACAGCTGAAGGAAGGAATTTCTGGCTTGAATAAATTGATGCCTAAAGGGGGCTGAGAAGAGCCAATCGTCCAGGTATGGAAAGACCTGAATGCCCTGAAGCCTCAGGTGGGCAGCTACAACTGCCATGACCTTGGTAAACACCCTGGGGGCTGTGGTGACGCCGAAGGGTAGCATCTTGAACTGGTAGAGATTGTATCCTGGCCGAAAGTGGAGAAACTTCTCCTGGATCACCTGTCCATCAGGATATGGTAGGACGCATCCTTGAGGTCTACGGAGCACATGCAGTCTTGCTCCTGCAAGAACAGCAGCATGGATGTAAGGTGACCATCTGGAACTTCTCCTTAGCAATGGACAGGTTCACCGTGCATAGGTCAAGAATCGGCTTCAACTCCCTCATCTTTTTTGGCACCCAAAAAAACCTGGAATTGATGTCTGATCCAGACTGGTCTGGGGGGACCAGCTAGATTGCTCTTTTGTTTAGCGGCTTTTCTATTTTCAAAGCTATCACCTCCCTTTGAGTGGGTGGAATGTCTGGGAGGTGCCTTGGAGGTAAGGGACTGCTCATAAAACGAATGGAATAACGTCTGGATATTACTCGAAGCACCCAGCAGTCTGATGTTAGACACCCATTGAGCTAGGTTCCTTGAAAAATGCCCCCCCGACTGCCTCGAGTGGAGCAGTTGGACAACCCCTCAGGACTGCTGCACGGGTAAATCCGAAAACGGTTCCCGTGACCTGAATTTCTTCGGTCCTCTGCTGCCTCTAAGCCTGTGTCCACCTTGTCCCCCCCTGCCTCTAGGGGAAAAGGAGTCTGGAGCATCCCGGGAATGCGGAGACTTCCACAACCACAACTTCTTTTGCCCTCGCCGATTCCTGGAAAAGGACCTTTGAGGGTTAGAGAAGCAGATCCAGATGGCCAACAGCGTCTTCCCATCCTTCTTACTCTGGACTAGCATATCACAGACGGTCTTCCCGAACAGGATCAAACCATCAAAAGGGGCATTCGCAAAGGACACCTTGAAAGGTTCCGAAAAATCGCAAAGCCGGAGCCAGGCGTGACTCCTCATGGCAATGACAGACACGGCTGTCCTAGCAGCTCACTCGGTGGCATGAGAGAATAATCGCATGGACGTGTTAGTAACAGAATTAAACAGTGGCCATACATGCAGAGAATGAATGTTTATCCTCGGCCAAAATGGACTCCGGGGGAGACTCGGCGTACTCTTTAACAAGGGTGCGCTGAAGCCTAATCACGTGGGCCATATAGTTCAGCGCCCCTTAGAGCAAAAGGTAGCTGAACCATACGTCCGCTTTCCAAGTCTATCCATCACCCTAGACTCCTTGTCCGGTGGATGGACAGAGGAACCCTCCTTCGCCAGTTCATTTTTGGTGGCCTCTGCCACCACCATGGCATCAACTGGGGAACCCTAACTCCATGCAGACTTGTCAGTAGGAAGGCTCAACATTTTATCTGGCTGTTTATACATTAGGTCTACAGTGTCTGGTTCCTTCCAAGCTCTGGTGGTAATGAGGTCCACCAGAGGATCAGCCGGGGGGGGGTGACACTCAAGAGGTAAATGGGTCTGCGAACGCCTCCAGGAATACAGAGTCATACAGAGTCATCCGAGGAAGGCTTTTTTGGGTGGACCAGCCTCCCCTCTGACAGAGGATTTCCATTATGTCTCCGAAGGAGACGTCTTTGGGAGGTGATGTGGGAGACTTCCCCTTCCTCCAAGTCGGTATCTTCAGTGAGGGACTCTGAGTCCATGTGCCTTCTCTTGCACTGGCACTTCCGAGAGACCTCCTCAGGGGACTCTCCGGGGAGAACTCACAAACAGTTTCGTATTCCTCGAGGGGAACCGTCTGGGGCATATCAGACACAGGCTGTCCCTTAAAAAAATGGATGACAGAAGACATACTCAGCTGCGAGGAAGCAGAGGCAGACTCCTGAAGAAAGAGTTAGGGGTCTCTATCCTCCTGAGAGAACCCTCTCCACCACGAAGCCCGAAGGGGAACCAGTTTCCCTGAAACTGGTAGGACGAGTAGCTGAGCCTCTCGGATTCAAAGGGATCGGAGCCGAACCTGGAACAGTCGGGCCCTGGGGGATGGTATGTCCTGGTCACAATGGAGCTGATGACAAACTCATCCCCTCGGATACGACGCCCAGATCATGGATCCAAGAGCTCGGATCTGACATAGGATTCGACAAACCCGAGGGCATGGCTGGCATCAAGGTTGGAGGAACCATCAGCGCCGACCCCCTGACTCTGGGACTACTCGGATCCAGGGATGGATCAGAGAAGGCGCTATTGGTCACACATCAGAGTTGAACTCCCCGCTCCAACGGGAGGGGAAGCCAGCAAAACTCCCAATCTGCAACTGAGTCTGCAAGAATCTTTTTATCCGGTCCCATGCCAGCCTCCAAGAGGCTTCTTGTGGATCTGAAGGTCGCCACCAACACCGGCCGGGAGGGCCAATGCAAGGACGGCCTTGAAACAGGCCGAACCTCCTCCTCCAGCTCCGGGGAGAATCTAGGAGAACGGAGCCAAGGAGGAAGATGGCCTAGGGGTACAGACCACTTTAACGGGGGGGGGGGGGTGACGGATCCGAAGGGTCTGCTGGTCTCTTACGACCCCTCGCCTTGTCTCTCTCTCTCTCCTTTTCTCTTTCTTTTTCTCTGTGCTTCTCCTTCCTAGCCTATTGCCCTGTTTGGAAGTGGGAGTCCCGGAGAGGGGAGGAGGACCAGAAGCTGGTACGGCCACAGCCATAGAAGAAGCTGCTGATTCCGCTGGGAGAAGACCAGCCAGAATCAACTTGGCCCTGTGATCCCACAGAGCCCCAGGGTTAAAGGCTGCACAAATTTTGCAGCCAGAGGTAAGGTGGGGAACACCTAAACACACAATGCATAGAGTGTGGCCATGGGCCGGGGACAGCTTATGGCCACATACTGTGCATTTAGAGAAGGTTGGCTTCTGGGAGTCCTACATCACCACTCCACAACAACCAAAGGCTAACTAGGAACCTAGTTAAACATGCGCGCACACACACACCAAGGGCAGGAAGGGGTGGCATACACTAAATTACAAAGTTAACAACTTTAACTTTTTTTTTTTTTTTTTTTTTTTTACAGAAACCCGAGGAGAGGTTATAGAAAGGGGTAAAACTATCCACAAGCACACAAACTTTGATCGCACAGTTAAGTTGGACCAAAAAGAAAAATCCCACTCTACCTGCCTGGAGTTCAGACATCACGTCTTGGCATAGCCGCAGCAAACGAGACCGGAGGGCTAAGAAGGAGGTTGCAGTGTAGTATGGGTAAGGAGGGGGATCAAATGAAGTTAACTACTTCAGATCCTTCACTGTTAAACTCCTTCCTTTTTGAGAAGATACTACATTACATGATACACCTAGTTCATCAGAAAAGTGAACTACAAATATCACATTCTGTAGATTTCTCCATACTTGCAGAATGATTTATCAGAATTAATGTGACAATCACAACATTGTCACTTTAAACATAGTAATAAAAGTGATCACGTTTCCTGGATATGTAGTATCACAGTTACTAGTAACCAATAAGACCGAATGTCTCATTACATACTTGAAGTCACATGTACTAAATATATGGAAAGAAATGCACGTGCAGGACTCAACTGCTTTCAAAGATTCCTTTATCTCATACCCCATACTGATGAACACATCAAGTGGATATTACATAATAATGAGCACTGCTGAATGATGGGCACTTTTCTTACTTCAATTCCAGTTTAGGTCAACTGCAAAATTGCTAATGGGTCTATAACATGTTGCGCTCTTATTTAATAATGCTCTAAATGCTAATGTGTCAAATAAATTACATTTTTGTTGAACAATGTTTGGAGTTCGGGTAAATCACTACTACAAATGCAACACCTGCTCTGTAAAGAATCTACCATCAAACATCAGAAAGTCTTCTAGATTATTTACTGTCACTATTCGCACAGTGTACATTAAAAAACTCAGACAGTTATGTAAGATAAGTGCACATCTGCATACCATAATTAAAGGATTACATTAATTGTCATTGCAGTGAATGACTCATGCATTCTGACAGAATCTGTACTACACACAAGTAAAACACAGACGACTACTTACATTACATTCATTGCAAAAACAAAGACAGACCAATGTATGCAAGTCTCAGTATACCACAGTGGAATAAAAATGTAGCAACAAAACACATGGTGATAATATTTCATTGTGCATATTTACAATAATTTAGCATTTCATTTTCTTGCAGATTTAATTCTGCACAATGTTATCAACACCAAGTAATTGAAAGTAAATCATTCTGATATGAAAATACTGGCAAACTTAACCAGTATGACATTGATTTTGGCATTCTTAACTAAACATAAAAATAGAAGTTATGTTCTTACCATAACGTTCCATGTTAGTTGTCTTCTTCTCGCCTTCTTCTTGCTGGATGGGTTCGGAGCCGACCTCGGCTCTGACTCGGCCACTCTAAAAGCTCGAGAGTTGGTTCCACCGGCTCGAGGCTCCCCTTATATCCCACAATGCTAGGCGAGAGTTACCTCAGATCTCGTTTGTAAGCTAACCCAGCTTATATCAAAAACAGTATAACTGTGAAACAGAATCCACCTCTAACAGCAGGAAGAAAGGGGGTGACCTATATCCTGAAACAAGAAAATATGCATAATAGCATATGACTAGGAAAGAGGTGGTAGAAAGAGAGGTCACGATCACAACTCCTCTAGGTCTGTCCAGGCCAGGGGGAAGGAGGGTGGACGAAGAAGAAGGAGAAGAAGACAACTAACATGGAACGTTATGGTAAGAACATAACTTCTATATGTTAAGTTGTCTATCTCGCCTTCATTCTTGCTGGATGGGACCGTCCTAGCACCTTGTCCCGGGTGGCCTAACGGAACAGACTCCTGAGAACAGTGGAACCAAAATTAGCTCTATGCCTAGAAGCTAAATCCAACTTATAATGGGAAATAAAAGTGTGAGGAGTAGCCCAAGTAGCCGCTGCACAAATGGTGTCAATAGGCAGTCTGTCTTGGAAGGCTAGAGAAGTAGCCAAAGCTCTGGTGGAATGGGCTTTAGGTTTATTAGGCAGTTTTGGTGTCTAATCTCATAAACAAGGGTAATCAGAGATGTTAGCCATCTGGATAAAGATACCTTTGAAACTGGAAGTCCCTTTCTGCTTTCCGCATAGGAGACAAACAGCTGATCAGATTTTCTGAATAGTTTCGTCCTGTCCAAGTAGTACCTTAATTGACGATGAACATCCAGGTAGTGTAATTTTGTTCAGACCTATTTGAATACTCCGGAAAAAGACAGGGAGGTCAATGCATTGGTTTAGATTTGATGTTGAAACCACCTTAGGCAAAAAGGACGGGTTAGTTCGTAAGGAAACTCTGTCCTTATGGAACACAAGGTAAGGAGAGCGACAACTGAGTGCTTGAAGTTCTGAAATTCTTCTAGCTGATGTGATAGCCACCAGAAAGAGAGTTTTCCATGATAATAACTTTAAGGAACATGAAGCTGCAGGTTCGAAGGGGAAAGAATCAAAGAAGCAAGAACTAAATTTAGGTCCCAAGGAGAAGGAGGATTTCTTACAGGAGGTCTGAGAAGAAAAACTCCTTTCAAAAAGGCTTTGCAGAGTTTGTGGGACATTAGGGCAGATTCAGAAATACCCACATGGAAATTAGAAATAGCTGCCAATTGAACCTTAAGAGTAGATGGAGATGAACCTGCATGGAAGAGTTCAGCAAGAAAATCAAGGACTAGTTGGATGGAAGCGGTGAAAGGATCTATGTCCTTTCCTTGTGCCCAATATGAGAAGCGTTTCCACTTACTCAAATAAATCTTCGAGTGGAAGATTTATGGGAAGCTATCAAAATATCTCTAACAGAGTGAGATAATTGAGGAAGCCTGGCTACGGTTGGAAGTGGAGGAACCAAGCAGTGAGGTTCAGAGACGGGAGGGAGCGATGAAACTGACCCGACTGATGGAGCAAAAGCTCTAGAACTAGGTCCAGATTCCACGGTCGCTTCAAAAGAAATCGATGTAGAAAGGGGAACCACACTTGTCGAGGCCAGTAAGGAGCAATGAGGATCAATGAGGCCTTCTGAGCGATAGCTTTCTGTATTACTTGAGAGATCAGTGGGAAAGGAGGAAATGCATATAGAAGTCCCCGGGGCCAAACTTGGACTAGCGCGTCCCTGCTGGGTTGGCCTGGTAAAGGGAATAGAGTGAAGTATTCTCTGCACTTGCTGTTTTGGGGAGTAGCAAAAAGATCGCAGCAAGGCTGACCCCACTTGAGAAAATCTCTCTCACTACAGAGTCTTTCAGAGACCAGTCGTGAGGCATGAGAATAGCTCTGCTCAACTTGTCCGCAATGTGATTGGACTTCCCAGGGATGTGCGTTGCTATCAGAAAACGCTGAGAAGAAATCGCCCATTGCCACAGTCTGAGTGCTTCTCGACACAGGGGTATGATCTGGTTCCGCCTTGTTTGTTGATGTACCACACTACAGACATATTGTCTGTCTAGATTGCAATCGTTCCCAAGGGAAGAGAGTCTTGAAGGGCTTGCAACGCTAAAAGCACTGCTCTCATCTCCAGAACATTTATGTGCAAGTGGCATTCGCTTGGTTGCCATGTGCCCTGGACTGTCCTGCCCTGATAATGCCCCCACCCGATCAGGGAGGCATCCGTTGTCAGAGTAGCAACCGGAGGAGGTGGAACAAACGTCTCCCCAACAGCAGCTGGGGAAGACATCCACCACATGAGATGCTTTTGCACTTGCGTGATCATAATGGTGTGAGACATTGGAAGTTCCTGGTATGACCATTGAGAAAAGAGCATCCACTGAAGGATCCGCATGTGGTATCTGGCCAATGGGAGGAGAGGTATGGCGCTGCCATGATTCCCAACACCTTTAGAACTAACCTGGCTTTGGCTCTGTTGTTGTTGAGAAGAAGTGACACCAATTTTGAATGTCTGATATCCTTTGGTTCGTTAGAGTTGCAGACATGTTTACAGTATCTAAATTTGCCTATGTAGGTAATAGTACGACAAGGCGACAAAACAGACTTTTCGCAATTTATTGAGATACCCAGTTTTGACAGACGCGAAAAGTGTAATCTCTGGCCATCAGAAGGAGATGCTTGGTGGGAGCTGTGAGGAGCCAGTCGTCCAAATATGGAAACACCTGGAATCCTTGTCTCATCAGGTGAGAAGCTACCACTGCCATGCACTTGGTAAACACCCGGGGAGCAGTGGTGAGACCAAAGGGCAGGGCCCTGAATTGAAAATGACTGGTTCCCAGCCTGAAGCGGAGGAATCTTCTGGAGCGCCTGTTCATTTTATGTGATAGTACGCGTCCTGAAGGTCTATAGAGCACATCCAGTTTCCTTTTCCCAATAGGGGAAGAATGGATTGCAGCGTGACCATCCGAAATCTTGTTTTCTTGACCGATCTGTTCAAGATACTGAGATCCAAAATTGGTCTCCAGTCCCCTGTTTTCTTTGGAACTAAAAAGAACCTTGAGTAGATTCCGGATCCTTGTTGGTCTGCTGGCACTGGCTGAATAGCTCTTTTGCAAGCAGTTTTGAAATTTCCAAAGCTGCTATATCCCTTTGAGCGGTGGAACATCTGGAAGGGATTTTTGACTGATTTGGAAAACGAAGAAAGGGGATGGAATAACCTTCGGAAATGATGGACTGTACCCATTTGTCTTGTGTCAAGGATAGCCAGGCTTCTGGGTACAGTGACAATCTTCCCCCGACTGCCTCCGAAGATGGGCAGTCGGGCAACACCTCAGGGATGCTGAAAGGGCTTGTCAGGAAAGGCTTCCCGATTGCCCTGGTTCTGCGGACCCCCCCTGCCCCTAGGGCGACGTCTACCATTGTTATTCCCACCTCTGCCTCTGGTAGGAAAACGACTCTGTGCGTCAGGCGAAGTCCCTTGAGATTGTTTACGGAACCACATCTTTCCACCCTTCTGGCCTTTGGGGTAAGGCCTAGAAGGAGTCGAAAAAGGACTCCGACGGCAGAAAGGGTCTTGCCATCAGTCTCGCACCTAGTCAGGGTTTCTTTCACTTGAGGACCAAAAAGAGATGATCCATCAAAAGGGAGTTCGTGAAAGACGCCTTGAAAGGTTCCAAGCAGTTGCATAGCCGCATCCAGGCGTGCCTACGTAAGGCTACCCCTGTTCCTGCGGCTCTGCTCGCTCCATCGGCCGCATAAGAGAGGAGGCGCATGGAGGAGTTGGAAATGGAATTAAGGATAGCCAGCTGCGTGTTCATTTTTTCTTGGAACCCCGCAGCTGTAGGGTCCTTCAACATCTCACCTCGCTTCCTTGACCAAGTCCCTTTGAAGACGAGTGAAATGGCACAGGTAATTCAGCGAACGCATGGTAAAAGTCGCTGAGAACATCCGCTTCCCGTACCTGTCCATGGACCTAGATTCCTTGTTAGGTGGATGGACAGGCACTGAAGGATCAGCCAGTTCCTTCTTTGTGGTGGCAGCTACCACCATAGCATCCACAGAAACTCCTTTTGATAAAAATTGCTTGTCTGATGGAGCTGTGATGAATTTGGAGGGTCTCCTGGGAGTGGGGTCCACTGAATCAGGAGCCGTCCATGCCTTTTTAGCAACCACCTGCATGAGGGGTCAAGGGGGAACACCCAGGAGGTGGAAGGACGAGAGCCAAACGCCTCAAGATACACAGATTCGTCCTCTGAAGGGTTGAGGGCTGGCCAATTTCCCCTCTGTTTAAGGATCTCCAGAATGTCTGCAAATGAGACATCTTCAGAAGGGGAACGGGGAACCCTCAGAATCATCCAGACCTGTGTCCGACGTGATAGACTCAGGTGAGTCAATGTGCTTCCTCTTCCACTTCCTTTTCCGAGGCGGCTCCTCTGCCAAATCAGGAGAGGCCTCGAATAGGATGAAATCCCCAAAGGGGCTCCTGAGGAGCTGGCTCCCTGCGGTCCGGGATGAGGGAGTGAGTCGACTTACCCTGAGGCAGCATAGAGGGAGGGGCTGACGGAGCCGACTGTGGAGTAGAGCCAGGCTCTAACACACTCCGCATGACCTCGAAAGCCCCTGTCAGGCAGAGCCAGAGGTCCCCGCTCCGAGGAGCTAAGGACCCCCTCGGCACCGACAGTGATGGCTCCGAGGCCGATGTCGGAGCCGAACTCACCAGCGCCAAGCACCGAGGGGAGAGGGTCGGACAAGGGTCCGATGCCACTCACCCCTCGAGCCGACGAGGGAAGTCCGCACCGAGATTCCTCCACGGAAGAAAACGGAGCCGACGACGGAGCCGAAGACAATTGTCTCGGCCCGGCGACCACAGTCTCGGTTCCGACACGACCCGGCTCCGAACTCAAAAGAGTCAAGGAGGAAAGAGTTGATGGACCGGGCAGGCACCGACTGATGAGTCGGGCTCTGAAGCATCTGGGCAAGTGCCTCGGACTTAAGTAGTCGACTCACCACCCTCTGAAGGTCATGATCGGAAAGCCTCGATGACCTAGAGGAATGAGACCTTTGGCTCCGTTCAGACAGCAGGGGAGATCCTGGAGCCGAATGAACGGAGCCAAGAGAAGGTGACCTAGACCTCTTTCTGGTTGTCGGCTCAAGATCTTGTCGGAGCCGACACAGGTACCTCGATAACCTCGGCTCCGCCGGAGCGAGGAAGCCACAGAAACTGTGGACTGAGTCTTATCGGCTCCAGCCGGAGCCGATAAAGGCAAAGGTTGAACAACCTGAGGTCTCGGCTCAGAAGCCGGAGCCGAAGACCTCGATGCCTTAGAGGGCTTCCTGTTGAAACTGACAGGGAATCCTCTGGTTTTAACAAGCCTCTCAAAATTAACTTGTTCTTTCTTTCCTGCAGGACCCTGGGGCTGAAGCCATGGCACACAGCACAGGAGTCCTGCAGGTGCAAAGGCCCCAGACAGTAGACACAAGAAGTGTGAGCGTCTGTCAGAGACATTTTCTGACAGCACGCATCACACTTCTTGAATCCAGAGACCTTTGCTTCCTTTGACATTATCCTAACTGACAGGTGTACACTAACACACACGAAACACACAGTTATACCCTGTCAGAAAAATTATTAAAAATTTTAGTAAAAATACTAGAAATTAAGCACAAAAGAGTTAAGAAACTACACAAACACACCCTAAGGAAGGGAAGGCCAAAGGCCCAAGGGAAGAACCAGCGGTTCTTTTAAAGAGAAAACGGGGAAAAATAGGGTCGGGGATAAAAAGCTATATCCTACACTAATTTGTGAAGAATTAAGGTTAAAAAGGGGGAAAAAAGAATAACTTTTTAGTATAAAAAGCTAACACTCACCAGGAACCGGTAGAAGCAACCAACCTCGAAGCTGTAGTGGCAAACGAGATCTGAGGTAACTCTCGCCTAGCATTGTGGGATATAAGGGGAGCCTCGAGCCGGTGGAACCAACTCTCGAGCTTTTAGAGTGGCCGAGTCGGAGCCGAGGTCGGCTCCGAACCCATCCAGCAAGAATGAAGGCGAGATAGACAACTTAACATCTAATATTTTAGTACCTACATCTTGCAATTACAGATGTCAACATTTCAATATTTTAATATTAAACTTACTTTACACATGTACACACACACATTGAAATAACTGACACATGGCATAATACTTGATAAATTAAGCTTCAAAACATCAACTAAAACTATTCACAACTCCAATACACCAAAATAAGTAATTTTTTTTTCACGGAGATCAACTCTGTTGCCCCCCCCCACCCAGCTATCCATCTATAGTTATGTATGTGTGTGTATATATATATATATATATATATATATATATATATATATATATATATATATATGTGATATATATACAAACACACACACACACACACATATATAAATATATAAATTATATAAAAATATAAATATTTTTTATATATACACATACACACACACGAGTCTTCTTTTTCTTATTGAAAAAAGTACAAACTTATTCATACGAAAGTGCACTTTCGTGTCGACCGTTTTAACAAAGCGGAAATATTTAACACATTACAAAGTAATTTTTGCAGGAGGCAAGCCCCCCTGCGCCTCCCACACCTCCACTACTTTATATAAACTCTGAGATCGCACTACAGTGTGGAAACAGGTATATTCCCTTATCCACACTGTAGCATGATGTGGTGCTGCATTTTTTTTTTTTTTTTTTTTTTACAATTAGCAGTTCGTTGAACTGGTAGTAATGAAAGTGCACTTTCGTGCAACTGGATTCATACTTTTATTTAAAAGGGGGAGCTTTCAATAAGAAAAAGTAGACCGTCACACATACATAGACACACTATATATATATATATATATATATATATATATATATATATATATATATATATATATATATACACATATATATACATATATATACACATACACACACACACACACACACACACACACACACACATATATATATATATATATATATATATATACACACACACGTGTGCACAAAATCTCTCTTCATATATTTTATATATATATATATATATATATATATATATATATATATATGCATATAGACACACCAACTTAGAGATAGAACAAATTCCCCACTCCCCAATGTTCCATAATCGTGCGCAAAAAAGCTGGTAATATGTGGTCAGTTCAACTACATTTACCGCCTTTTTTTCCCAACCAATCTAGTACTCGCCGACCCAAACACCTATATAAAAATAAAACACGCACACATCAGTTGTACATTATCACAGTGGTAAAGTACAGTTGTGTACACTTACCATAAATGTAGATGTTAGAGTGTATTCACTGTTGCAGTCGTTACATTTGGGTAATCCTGCTGGCAGGTTGCCCTCAGCTGCCCTGAATTCCAAAGTCCTGGGTCCTGCGTCGGCTGCTGTCGCCCCTTCCCTGGCGTCAGTTCGTCAGGGGTATAAAAGATGCGGCCAACGCCATTTCCTTTAGTTTTTCTTGCCCCAGATGTCAGGTGCCCCCTAAAAGGGTAGCCAAAATTTATATATATATATATATATATATATATATATATATATATATATATATATATATATATATATATATATATATAAATACATGCACCAATATAAACTTTACCTTCATCTACCAGCAAATACACCACATAGGTTGTATAAATCAGAGAAGGAAAGATAGGCTCCATCAGAAGAAAGGGGGATGGTGGGTGGGTAACCTGGACTGCAACAGTGAATACACCCTAACATCTACATTTATGGTAAGTGTACACAACTGTACTATGTTCTTCGTGTTTCACTGTTGCAGTCATTACATTTGGGTAGAGTCCCAAAGCTATGGGTGGGAGGCTGGAGCTAAACAGCATTAGGAGCGGCTATGAGGCCCTGCAGAACTGCAGTGGCAAAGCCTGCCCTGGATTTAGAGTAGAGTGGCAGATGATAGTGCTTTGTAAAGGTGTGCACTGAACTCCAAGTAGCAGCCTCTAAAATCTCCTTGGTTGGTACTCCCCTGAGAAAGGCTGCTCAAGTGGCTGCAGCTGTGGTTGGATGTGGCTTAATGCCCTTAGGCACTGGCTTGCCATGGTGTAAGTAGCAGAAATGAATGCAGTTGCCTATCCACTTTGAAATAATCTGCTTTGAGATAGCCTTTCCTTGTGATCCTGCAGCATATGCCACTAGTAATTGCTCTGTCTTTCTGAAAACTTTGGTTCTGTCCAAGTAGAATCTAAGCTGTCTGTGTACGTCCAAAGAATGCAGAATTCTCTCCCCCTTGTTCTGTGATTATGGATAAAAAGTTGGCAGATGAATAGTTTGATTAAGAGCCACACTGGACACCACCTTACGCATAAATGTTGGGTTTGTCCTCAGAGAGACCCTGTCTGGATAAAAAAATGATAAAAGGTTACACAGCTATGAGTGCCTGTAGCTCTGAAACTTGTCTTGCAGAAGTTGTTGCTAGGAGCAGAGCTGTTTTCCAAGATAAAAACTTTATATCAGCAGTAGCAGCTGGCTCAAAAGTAGGCAGGGTGAGTTTTTCCAAGACAGAGTTGAGGTCCCATGCAGGCACTGATCTCCTTGGAGGCCTTAAATTTTTGGCTCCTCTGAGGTACTGTTTTAATAAGGGATGAGAAAAGATTGGTGGCTCTGTATTGTAAGGAGCCAAAATGGCAGAGGCATGAATTTTAATAGATGAAAAAGATAGGCCTTTGTCCAGCATCTCCGTTAAGTATTGCAAAATCTGAGGAATATTTGGCACAGCTGTATCAGTTCCTTGCGCCTGGTTCCAAGCACAGAATCTCTTCCATTTTCCAGCATAAGATTTTCTAGTACTAGGCCTTCTGGCCTCCAAAATGACATCCATCACAGCTTTACTGAGGGGTGGTGTTTCATATGACTACATTATCCGCCATGCTGCCAAGTTTAAAGTCCTGAGTTGGCTCTGCAGGATCTGATTGTTTTGCTGGGACAGTAGATGAGGTATTTGAGGTAAGGTCCAAGCTGGGCAATGAGACAAGTTCTTTAGGATTGGAAACCAGTACTGGTGGGGCCAGTCTGGGGCAATCAGTATCATTTTTGGCTTTTCCTGTCTGACCTTTAGGAGTACCTTGGGGAGGAGAGGCAGTGGGGGAAATGCATATACTGATAGGTTTTTCCAGCTGAAAGATAGGGCGTCCACTTTCCATGCTTGTCTGTGATAAGTCCTTGCACAGAATCTTTTTAGTTGGTAGTTGTGAGGGAAGGCAAATAGATCTATGTCCGGGCATCCCTATTTCCTTGTTAGGTTGAAGACTTGTGGATCCAGCTGCCACTCATGGGGATCCATGAGGTTTCTGCTTAGTTCGTCTGCCAGAGTATTTTTCCTTCCCGGCAGGAATTGTGCCTGCAGATGTACTTGGTAAGTTAATGCTGTGTCCCCACAAACTCATGGCTAGTCTGCAAAGGGGGTAAGAATGTGTACCCCCCTGTTTGTTTATATAACACATGACTGTGGTGTTGTCTGCCTTTATCAGTAGTTGCCCCGGATGAAGTAGGTCCTTGAAGGCTGTCAGGCCATTCTGAACAGCTAGCATCTCTTTTTGATTGATATGTAGATGCATTTGGGTTGAGGACCATGTGCCCTGAATGCATCTTCCTGCCATGTGGGCCCCCAGGCATAATCTGATACATCCGTTGTTAGTGTTTGCCTGGCTGGGGGTAATGTTAATGGCTGTCCCTTGTTTTGGTGACAATCCTTTGCCCACCATCGAAACTCCTTTTGCAGACAGGGAATGAGAGTAACCATTGTTTCCAGGCTGTGGCAATATTGAGTCCAAACACTTTTAGGTACCATTGAAGTTTCCTTATATGCAGTTTTGCATATGGAATTAGTAGGATGAAGGATGCCATGAAGACCAAAGCCTGCAGAATTTTTCTTGCAGATAACTGGGCCCTTGTTACCAACATTTTGAAATAGGTAGTCAGTTGCCTTTGTATGTCTTGAGTGAGATAAGCCATCTGGGCAGCTGAATTTAAGCTTGCACCCAGGAATAAGATCTCTTGAGAGGGTACTAGTTTTGATTTATTTTCGTTGACTGTGTACCCTAGGCATGTTAGAAGTCTTTTCACAAACGCCAGATGCTGTAGAAGAATGTCCTTGTTCTTGAATTAGACAGTCGTCCAAGTAAGGACATATTTGTATTCCTCTTTGTCTGCAGAATGCAACTACTGGTGCCAGGCACTTTGTAAAGACCCTGGGCGCAGTAGATAAGCCAAAGGGCAGTGCAGAGAATTGGCAATGCATTGAGCCAGCCTTGAATCTGTGGGATCTTCTGCATGATTGTCTGATTGGGACATGCAGGTATGCCTCTTTTAGGTCTACAGTCACCAGCCAAGCGTTCTTGCCCAGCATGGGCAGAAGCTGCTGCAAAGTCATCTTGAATTTTGGTATATCCAGGAATGTATTCAGAGTAGATAGGTCCAGTACTGGTCTCCAGGTCTTGTCTTTTCTGGGTACCAGGAACTGTCTTGAGTAAAATTCCTTGTCCCTGCTCTTGCTCTGGTACTTGTTGAATGGCCCCCATGTCCATGAGGGATGAGACTTGTTTTTGTGCCTCTGCCCATTGATTTTTTAGCAGATCTGGCCAGCCGTTTGCCTATGGCAGGGTATGAAAATGGAACTTGTACCCTTGAGACACAATATTTAGAACCCACTTGTCCTGGGTTATAATGTGCCAATTTTGAGAAAAAAGTGCTAATTTTCCTCCTAAGGGTGCTGCCAGGAGATAAGTGCTTGGTGCAGGCAGAGGGAAGTCATTGGGACTGTTTCCTGTATGGTTGTGATTTGTCTTCACCAGCTTTGGAGGTAGAAGCACCCCATCGCTTTGACCTACAGGAACCTTGCACCTGGGATCTGCCTCTAGGGTGTCTGGGTCTGCCCCACTGAGATCTGGCTGACACAGGAAAGGACCAGTTCTTAGTAGGCCAGTGTCTACTAAACCTAGATGGCTGTACTTGTAAAAAAATCTTTGTTTGCATAGATTTAGCTTTGTCCTCCATTTTCTTTAACACCTCCTCTGCCTTAACACCGAACTAAGTATCATGCTGTAAAGGTGCATCTAATAATTTAACTTTGACATGATCAGGTAGATTTTGTTTCTTTAACCAAGCATGCCTCCTAATTACAGAAGCCGTAACTGCGGCCCTGCAGGAGGCCTCCAAAGAATCAAAACCACATTGCAAAGTATGCTTTCCAACTTGTTCAGCTACATGCAATAAATCCTGCATTTCCTTGTTTTCTGCACATTCAGAGTTTAATAAAATTTTCTGTTTAAGCAATGCCATGACATGTTGCTGATATTTGAGCATATGAAACTGACAGTTTAAGGCCCTTATAGCCAAGGTAGCAGATGTGTAAATCTTTTTTCCCCATCTATCCAGTGCACTAGAATCTCTGTCAGAAGGGGTAGAATTTTTTGTAGTGGAAGCCTTAACTCCTTTGGGATCCTGTCAAATAGTTTCAGGGTCTGCAGCAGGGTTTTTAAAAAGGAATTTATGAGAATCAGGAACCCTGTAATATCTGTCAGGCTTAACAGCAGCTTGAGGCAAGGAGTCAGGGGTAAGACTAGACTCCGAAAACACATCTACAATATCTAAAACAGGTGGAATGGCTAGTGGCCTGTGTTGAGGTAGTAAAAGGAAATCCCTGAGCCTCTTTTAGATTCTGAAAAATCTTGGCTCACCCAGTGGAAATGCTCCCTCACGGCATGCAAGGTTTCCCCAGATGAATAGTCCTCTGGAGGAGAAGTTGAAGGTATAGATTCTTTAGCATCAGAATCCTCATAAGGGGGAAGAGAATATTCCTGATCAGAAGGGGAATCAGAAGAGGAATCAGAAGAAATAGAAACCTGATCTGAAGATTCATAGTCAGTCTCTTGCCTAGGCCTCTTATCAGGAGGGGGGTGGGAACCCCAGATCAAGGTAATTAAGTCTTCGGCCATTTTGAGCATCTGTTTTTTGGGCATAGAGGCCTGTCCACTTGGCTCTTGAATTTGTTTCTTTGCTTTAGAAGGTGCTTTAGTCTTTGCCTTTGAAGCTGAAGTTGGTTTAATGTAAAGATGTTTAGTTCTGAATACACCCTCAGAAGCCAGTGCCTGCTCAGCAGCTCCGGACCCATCTGAAGGAATAGTATCAGAGACTCCAATACCTTGAGTTTCCGGCGGCATGGTTGACTCCACGTGCGAGTCAGTAGCGGCCTGCGACTCTAAAGCAGCGGGCGTCAGGGGCTGCGAAAGCACCTGAGAACCGGCAACTGGCTTAAGAGAAGCTTAGTCGGTTTTGGGCCTCAGTTGTCTATCTCTCTCTCCTTTTCTTTGCGTTTTTTGTGAACTCCGGTAGTCGGATGGCTATCCAACAATATTTCTGGATAATTAAATCGGCGTCCAAACTAGTTTAAAGCAAAATCATACTGACGCTTAATAGTGCGTTGCTTAAATCTAGCACAAAACCGACAACCAGCAACATTGTGATCAGGGCCTAGGCAAGTAATAATGACAGTAAGAATGAAAGTCCTTATGAGGTATTTGCTTTCCACAAGAAATACAATTATTAACTTTTTCTGACATTGGTCTGGAGCAAGAAAAAAAGTTTCCCCAACGGGGTACTTAGCTTTATTGAAGACTTTGGATATGAAACACGAACACGAAAATCTCAGGAGTCGGCCGACCAGCACTTGCGAACTGTTTCTGCTTCAGGCACCGCGCGGCAAGAAAGACTAAAGAAAATGGTGTCGGCCACATCTTTTATACCAATGACGACCTGACGTCAAGGAATGGGCGACAGCAGCCGACGGAGGACCCAGGACTTTGGAATTCAGGCCAACTGAGGGCAACCTGCAAGCAGGATTACCCAAATGTAATGACTGCAATAGTGAAACATGAAAAACATCAATCATAAGGTCTTAAAATTACAATCACTCCTATTTCACTGAGGTTGCAACACCTCAGGGAAAGAGGATATCCTGTCACTAATTACTGTTTTTATAACTACTACATTCAATTAAGAATAATATAATGCACAATCAAAAGTTTGTCATGGATTACCATAAACAGCATGGGTAGTCATTACAACTCACTGCCCATCATCTTCCAGCACGAAGTCTGATGTGAAGTGGTCTACCTACATTACTGTGTCATTGACTTTAGTTATGCCTCATATTTTTTTTTTTTTCATCAACTGCAAACCACAACTAAAAACCGCAACAAATAAATGGTGGATAGTTTTTCTATGGAGATGCCAGGCCCCACCCCCCAAATTTCCAATGAGGGAAATGCACCTCTATACCTTTATACACCAAAAGCACACTAGCACAATGAAAAAAAAAGTCAAACCTCCTGCGGTACAACACCAACTTGCACAATTAAGGTGCATCTGACACTGGGAAAATGTGATTAAAACACAAAAACAAGTACACTCACTGCAACATACCCTGAAATATTTCCATACATTTTGCCCAATAACATGATTACATGCCCCCCCCCCCCCCAAAAAAGGGGGGGGGATGCTTAAGCAAATCAGGCTGATTCTCCCTAGTTAATTTTTTGAGAAAGCAAGCACAGTTAAAAACAAAAATACCTTCCAGTCTTTCAGAAAAAGCTAATCTTAATTGTAGACGTAGCAATTGCTTCAATTATATAACCTTATGCTGAATCCACGGTGGTGGTGCTGCGGTAGCGTTGTCGCCTCACAGTAAGACACTGTCCGGTTCGATTCTCAGCTAGAGCGTCTTCTGCATGGAGACATGCGTGAATGGGCGTACCTTCGTTGAAGGTTGTGCGTCAGGGCTGGTAACTCGGCATGTAAAAATCAACTACCAATCATTGGCGGACCGGAGTTCTGCTTTGGCGACCCCTAACCGGGAAAAAGCCGAAAGACACAACAACAACATATAACCTTATGCTAAAGGCTCCTGCAGAAAATCCATACCAACAGAAAAATAGCACAATTAGGTACTGAGGAAAAAAATCCTCAGTCAAGGAGGTGGCCCTTGATTTTTGCAATACACAAGTTACTAAGGTGTGGAAGAGAGAGGTCAGTGCATTTCCTACAGCATGCCCTGCTGGAGGAAGCCTTGCCTGTGAAAAGGGATGCAGCTTTTATTGCTTGCTAAATGTGTGCAAAGACAACCATGAGCCAAATCCCAGAACTGCTGTCCGCAGGCACAACGCAAAGGAAGCCAGTATAAGCTGTCACACTGAGTATGTTAGTCAGTGCAACAAAAATGTACATAACTATTCTGAAAGCACTACTTTTCAAACAAGACATAGTAATGCTGTCACCTTTGATGGCAATAAACAGTATGAATAAACACTTTGTTAAACACTTTCTCCTCTACTTTATATGAACTCAACAACCAGCTACTGGTTGCTCCTAAATTGTTTTCTATCTGTTTAAAGAAGAAATGTGGCTGTTCAATAATAACCAAATAGAAGGGCTACTACTTACTGAACAGTCCTCTAAAGGAAATAGGCAGGTGAAGGGCTTACTGGTTCAGACCTGCTGCAGAGGCTACTATGAAAGCAAACACTGTACAAATCCAGAGGCATGCTTAGGTTCATAGGTTGGTACCAGTCTATCAGTCCTAGGGCCTATACAAGCCTAGCCATAACAATTCCCTGGCTATTTCTTCCCACACTATTTACTTCCCTGGACCCCTGTCTAGCAGGGCAACTGACGTGATCCCCGGGGTGAATTTCCTTTCTCCCATCCAATCGTCAAGGTTCCTTTTGAAGAGGGCCAAAGAGGCACTCTGCTTGACATGTATGGACAATCTATTCCAGAGTCTATGGAGTTTCTGGGTCTGGAACCTATCCCCTCCAGCATGTTTTGTTTATTGTGATGACAAGGTTTAGATCTCTGGAGCAAGTGGCTCTGAGGGATTGGGATTTCTTTTAAGTGTAGCATGTCCAACAGCTCTGGGTTTGACATGGCCTTGTATGTTAAGCAGAGATCACCTCTGAGTAGACGATAGGCGACAGAGTATAGCTGGAGTTTAAGGCGGTCAGCATAGGGCATCTGCTTTAGGCCTGTGATTCTTTTAGTGAGGTATTTCTGTGGCCTTTCCAGTTGTTGCAGACGTCTTGAGAGGTACACTGCAACACGACCTAAACACCTTGTAAGTAGTTATATATAGCAGAGATGCTGTTAGAACCCGTACTTCACTCTTTTTTTTCCATCCAAATTACATGTGTACCCTCTGATGCAGTCAATCCTGTCCCAGAATTTATTTTCTCTCTCTAATTCCCAAGTCTACTTTAGTGCCCAGAAAGCCTTCAGTTTCTTTATTTACACTTTTCCTGCCACAGATTAAAAAAGGCCCAACTATTTTCTTTTCCCTTATGCAACCATCTTGGTCTTTCAGAAACAAGCCTGTGTCAGCCTTTGTAGGATAACACATACATTCTTCACATTTCACTGTTAAATATGTCTCAAGACTATGGCTGCTAAAATGTTAAAAAGCAGAAGTAAAAACTAAGTAAAATGCTCTTCAAGGAGTTAGCTGTTGGCAAAATATTTGTATGAAAGGCTGATGTAAATTTATACTGCAACACGACCTACAAAATGTGACAAGTACTCTAATTTCTGTCCAGTAAAATGCTGCCGTCATCCATTAAGTGTTGAAAAGTAGTTGAGGATAATTCAGAGCATGAGAATTTACTTGAATCTGCTTTATCAAAAGGTAAGAAGTTTCAGTTGGTCAGTCACACACAACTGAACAAAGATACTGGTCCTGACAACTCACTAAAATATTGTGGGGTGCTGTATGCAAACTTACCAGAATTACAACTCTAAATATCTAAAGAACAAAAAAAAAAAAATTAACTTAGCTGTTTGGTCTGAAGTTAGATTTATGTGCAACCTGAATGAAAGACTAACTTCTTACATTTAACACAATACAAAATTGAATAAAAAAGGTAAAACTGTTTGAAGACATAGTCAAAGAACAATATAATTATTTGGAAAGAATAAATGGAAGCAAACTATTTGAGTTAATGCATCACGGCTGTATTAGTTCTTGTGTACAGTTTACCACTGAACTGCCACTTGCTGAATCCATCTGAAGTGCTTATTTATCAGATGAGAAATTGTACAATAAAGGCCTGGCACTATAGTGCAGAGGAACAAAGCCCTGACTACAACCCACATAACTAAAGTTTGACTAGCAGTTCAGGCACTGGAAGACATGAGTGAGCATGTGCCAGCTTCACCATCCTACGGGAATGAAGCAGTGATTCTGGCCAGCCAATAATCATCTTGACAGCACGGACCAGCGCAAGACTGCCTAAGTGTTTATTTATCAAATACAGGCCTGGCACTGTGCTGCAGACAGGTAAAGCCCTGACTGCAACACACACACAACTCAAGTTCAACTAGTGGCTCGGGCAATGGAAGATAGAAGCGAACAGTCTGACAGCTCTACCTTCCTGTGTGAAGGAAGTAGTAATTACAGTCAGCAGATAATTATCCCACAGGGGAAGGCTTCCATGGCAATGTAAGCCCAGAATGTGGTGATGGCAAACCTCACAGCTTAGGGGAAAAAGGAGGCCCAAAAAAGAGACAGGTGCGCATAATAACTAGGGGTAGGGTCAAAACTAACAAATGCCTTCACTGCCGGGATGAGAGTGGGGACAAACCATCTCCAAGGTTACCTGGATGATGCAACCTCAGATCAACTCTCACTCCTGTGCTGGGGGATACACAGCAGAAGAGAATGAATGGGCTCAAGAAATAATGGGGGACAGACTTGACTGCTAGCAGGGTCCTCAAACTGGTTGTTGAATTGAACCCAGCTCAGTCTCATGCTTCTAAGAAGTTTTTCCCCATCATGCTCTACTGCACAAGGTTATCTCATATTGAGTTTGCAGCTAAGGATAGAAAGCCTAGTGTGAAATATTACAGTGGATGAAAATATCCTTCAGGACCCACAAATGGCAATAGGAAGGGGGAAGGAGGGAGGGTTGCAGTATTAGATGAACATGAATGAAAATATCCAACATTACAGTTAAGTATATAAGGTCGAAATCCTATTAATTTAGTCCGTATGATCTGACTTACGGGTGAGAATCCCACGGTACCCATAACTCATGGGAGGAATCATGACAGGAAATCCTTAAGGACAGGGGTACCAAAGGAAGCTCTACCCCTATAAATGGAATCCAATTTATACTGCTTAATGAAGGTATGTGCCAATGACCAGGTCGCTGCTGCACAAATCCCATTAAATGATTACCAGAAGAAGGCTGTGGAAGTAGCAAACGACCCAAATGCATGGGCTTTAGGGTCTGCCACGGAAAGGGTGATTATGGGCTGACCTGATGTAAGAAATTCAAACTGAATGACAACTTGAAAGAGTGGCTTTGGACACACTGTAACCTAATTTACTGACTGCAAAAGAAATGAAAAACTGCTCACTTTTTCTGAATGACTTGGGTCTATGAAAGTAAAACCAGACTTGTCTGTTAACATCCAAGGGGTATGCAGGACATATTCATCTGTACTGGTATGACTTAAGGAAAAAGAGTGACAGCTGAATCCGCTGAAACATGTTCAACTCAGAAGTTCCCATGGAGAGAAAACAAATTTGCATAAAGGAAAATTCCGTCAAACTTCCCAAGTATTGAGTTGTTGCCATGATGACCTATTGGTCAAATCTATTAATTTATCTGCTGGAAGGACCACCCAAGAATTAGAGGGTGTGGAGCTGTAGGTCTCAAAGAGAATTGGGGGGGGGGGTCTATAGGCCAAGAAGCCCTCTGCTGTATAAGTTTTAGGATCTCAACCAAAGTGGGATCTTTGAGAAGGCACTTGGGTAACCCTCTGTACCATCAGTCTCATTGTCAGATGTGACACACTACAATGAGGACTCAATGAGTCTCATTTTACATGTACTCTTTCTCGGAACATTTGGGGGAGGGGGCTATGTCTCAACTCCTCAGAGGAATTCTCCAACTGTTGAGCAGCGGCTTTGAAGACTGATCCTCAACCATGACCCATAGATGCATGATGGGACTGACGCAATAAGGAGTGGGAATCATGAGGTGAACAGATACCACAAAGTCCATATGTCATCTCAAAAAGGAGATTATCCTCCCCACAACTTGGAAAGCCATGCTAACCTCTGCTAGATCAGAGGATGCAGCTACTGTAACCAAGTCCAATCCTTCCAAAGGAGAAATGAGCGGCACTGAAAGAGTAATTTCCAAAGCAGTGTGTGGACAGCCTCCAGGACTGGATTGGAGCAGAGGACTCAAAAAAATATACCATAACAGTATGGGTTCTCATACTTTGAGGTGGCTGTGTCAAATCAGGCACATTGAGGGCTAACCAACTCCTGGGGTTGGTGCACAGAGAACAAATCTAAGGTCTTGAATTGGGTAAAAATCAATGGTGCCAAAATCTACACCAGGAAAGAAGCTATAAGAAGGGATGCAGGGCCAGTGCTATCCAGCTTCAGAGCTTATTCATCCAGGTACCTTTTCCTGCATTCCGACTACCTGGATCTGTGCTTCTCTGGAAGTTTTTTGATGCTAGCAGATTCTGAACCTGGAAGCAAAAGGCCTTCAATTATAATCCTTGTCTTACTTCGGACAATGCTCTGGGCCAGAAGACTTTATAACTGTAGTAATCCACCAACAAATGGTCCACACCAAATCACACTACAATATGCTCATGGGTGCCTGGGAGTTGGCTTTTAAGTTTACATTTTTAACTTTTACTAAAACTTTTCTCCTTATCGTTGCCCATTGTGAATGATCAGCTTTTCTCAAACACTCAGTCCAACAGTGTGAAGAAAAGAATTCCAAGACACTGAAAAATCAGCATAAGTACAAACTATTCTACCACAGTGCTAATTATCTATATAAATATCTTACAGTAATTAAAGATATATGTGTGTGTGTATAAATATATATACATATATATATATAGATATATATATATAGATATATATATATATATATATATATATATATATATAGATATAGATATATATATAGATATAGCTATATATATATATACACACACACACACACACACACGTACATATACATACACACATTTATATATTGTATAGATATATATATATATATATATATATATATATATATATATATATATATGAGTCAACAATTATTCAATTGATGTTGCAAAGAAGTGGATGTCACTCCAAACCTGATGAAAAGACGAGATGAAAACTGTTCAGGGAGGCTGCCAAGAGACCTACAGAGCAACACTGAAGGAGCTGCAGGAATTTCTGGCATGTACTGGTTGTAACCTAACAGGTGACAATCTCCCATATTCTCTATGTCTGAATTATGGGGTAGGGGTTGTAAGATGGAAGCCTTTTCTTACACAGAAAAACATCCAGGCCCAGCTAAAATTTGCAAAACAATACATCAAGTCTCCCAAAAGCATGTGGGAAAATATGCTATGGTCTGATGAGACCAAGGTTGAACTTTATGTCCACAATTCCAAAAGGTACGTTTGGCCAAAAATAACACTTCACATCACCAAAAGAACACTATCCCCACCGTGAAGCATGGTTGTGGCAGTATCATGCTTTGGGGGATTGCTTTTCTTCAGCTAGAACTGGGGCTTCAGTCAAGGTAGAGGGAATTACAAACAGTTCCAAATACCAGTCACTTTTAAGCCCATAACCTTCAGGCGTCTGCTAGAAAGCTAAAAATGAAGAGGAATTTCACCTTTCAACACAACAATGACCCCAAGCATACATCCAAATCAACAAAAGAATGACTTCACCAGTAGAACATTAAAGTTTTGGAATGGCCCAGCCAGAGCCCAGACCTAAATCCAATAGAAAATATGTGGGGTGACCTTAAGAAGGCTGTGCACAAGAGATACCCTCACAATCTGACAGACTTGGAGTGCTTTTGCAAGGAAGAGTGGGCAAATATTGTGAAGTAAAGATGTGCCATGCTGATAGACTCCTACCCAAGAAGACTGAATGCTAGTAACTAAATCAAAAGGTGCTTCAAAAAAGTATTACTTTAAGGGTGTGCACACTTATGCAACCAGCTTATTGTACATTTATTTTTTATATTTTTTCCCTAACATATTTGCTTGTTTTTCAATTGAATTGTACAGGTTATAGGTCACATTAAAAAGATGGTATAGAGTACCTAGCTAGTTTTGAACTTAAGAGGCCTTTATGGAAGGATATACTGGAGCACAGTCCAAATGAGGAACTAGATCTACACTGAATATCCAATTTGTAATGGGAGATGAAGATATGAACCTTGGACCAGGTAGCTGTAAGCATACACATAAATTGGGACTCTGTACAAAAAAGCTGTAGATGAAATCACAGATCTGTGCTTTCAGAGTGGAAGTGTGAAAAATTCCTTTTATCTGGTAAACCATTGCAAAAGAACAACTCTGGACACAGCTTTGTCTAATTTAGCTTTGGAGGACGACCCAAATAACTTGTTAAATTCTCTGAAAAGATTAGTGTGGTGTATATAAAAAAAAATGTAACTGACAAAGAGCTTCAGGTAAATGCAGGGTTTATTCGCCCTTGGTAGAGAAACAAGGGAAGAAAAGTGGAAGATTTATGGACTGATTAATGGATGATTCCGAAACTACCTTGGAGAGAAAAGGGGGATTGGTTCGTAGAAATACTCTGTCTTTATGAAAAAAGTAGTATGGAGGCTTGAGGGTAATGTATGCACCTCTGAAAAATCTTTTAGCAGAAGTAATAGCCACCAGAAATAAGGTAGTCATGGATAATAACAGAATATCCACTTTTGCAACAGGTTCAAAGGGAAGGCCCATCACTGCCTGC
Organism: Protopterus annectens; assembly: GCF_019279795.1. Classification (NCBI taxonomy): domain Eukaryota; kingdom Metazoa; phylum Chordata; order Ceratodontiformes; family Protopteridae; genus Protopterus; species Protopterus annectens. The sequence continues at coordinate 541,961,026 of NC_056734.1, forward strand.
AAAAGAATGGTAAAATCCCATGGAGGAATTGTATCTCTAAGTGGAGGTCGAAGTAAGAAAGTGCCTCAAAGAAAGGCCCTGAACAATCTACGGGAAGCTATGAGCATATGATTCTCTCCTCTATGAAATGAAGAAATTACAGGTAACTGAATTTTAATAGTGGAAGAGTTGGTACCACTTTGAAAAAGATGTGCTAGAAAGTTCAACACAGACAGAAGGGGAGCTGAAAAAGGATCAATATTTTCTCTGCAAGCCAAACAGCAAACCTTTTCCATTTACTTCTATAAACCTTCCTAGTGGAAGGTGACTGATGAGACAAAGCGTAAAGCTGGGGATGACAACCTGGCTTGTAGAACCAGCACTGGAATTTGAGAAAGCATGAGGTTAGCTTGAAGGATTAAGCATTCTGATGAGGCAGACCTGATGGGTGAGAAAATAAATCTGGGTCTCAGCCCAGAAACCAAGGTGGGTGAATTAGATGAGGCCAGAGGAAGTGAATTCACACCTGCTGAGGCCAGTAAGGGGGCTATAAGACTACCCTGACCTTCATTGCCAATACTTGATAAGAACTTTGAATCAAAGGTGTCGGAGGAAGTTGTAAAGATTACTCAGGGACCAATGGTGTACTACAGCATCCTGAGGTGACGACTCCTCGCAGGCGATTAGAGCAAAAAACTTGCTACATTTGGTGGTGTGGGGAAAGGCAAAAAGATCAAAGTAAGGTTGGCCCCAGAGGCAGAAATTTCACTCCATTACTGAGGAGTTGCAGGACTACTAATGAGGGAGCAAAATGGATCTGGCTCAACTTTTCCAGTAGCATGTTGGACTTTCCCAACATACGTGTTGTGATTAGAAAATGGTGAGAAGATATCGCCCATTGCCACACACACATGGCGTCTCAACACAAAGGATAAGATCTGGTTCCTCCCTGTTTGTTGATGTACCAAAAATCTAACATGTCTGTCTATACTGAGATCACATCTAAGGGGAAGAGAGTCCTGAAAAGCCTGCAACAGTTAAGACTGCCCTCAATTCCTGGATACTGATGACAAGATTGGGATTGGCCTCTCTTTAAAACTACGTGCCTTGGACAGTCTTTCCTAGATAATGCCCCCCACCCAACTGGGAAGTGTCCATGGTTATTGCGGCTTGGGGAAAGGGCAGAATGAAAGGTTGCTCCTGTGTAAAGAGTGGAAACTCTAGCAAACTTTAGAAGCACATCCTGCAGATGTTTGTCAGACTCACTGGAAAGGATAAAGGTTTTTCTCCAACTGACCACAGACCTGCCAGGTCCACTCAAGGACATGCATGCAAAATCTGGTCAGTTGCACTAACGTGACTGAAGCAGTCATGGAACCTAGAAGACAAAGGACTAGTCTTGCCACTGGCTTTCGGTAGGATAGAAGTTTTATGGCTTGCTGGTGAATAGATGAGATTCTTGGAGTAAGCTTGACTACCTGAGATCGTGTGTCCAAAATCACTGATGAGCCCCACAGATTGAATTTGTTGTAAACTGGACTTTTCCAAGTCTGTACAGTTACAGCAAGAAATCCCTGACTTGCATGAGTACATTCCTGGTAAGGGCAGTGATGAGCCAATCATCCAGGTATGGAAATACTCTGAAATCCTGCAGTCATAGAGGAGATGCTACCACTGCAATACACAAACACGTGGACAGAAGTGAAGATGCTTTCTGTATCATATGTCCATCTTTATAGGGTAGTATGCATCCTGAAGGTCCATCAACAACATAAAAATATACTTCCTTAGTAATGGAAGAATGGACCATCTGGAATTTTGTTTAACAAACTTGTTTATTCAACTTGGATCCAAAATTGGTCTTGGGTCCCCATTCTTCTTCCAGATCTGGTCTGGTGGGACCTCTTAGATCATTATATTTCTCAGTAGCTCCTCTATTTCTGAAGTGGCTGCTTCCCTCTGTGAGGGTGTAACATCAGGAATTCTTTTATAACGTGATGGAGGAGTACAGAAAGGTATGACATGGTGCCAGGTTACTATCCTCTGCACACATTTGCCTTGAGTGATGAGTATCCAGGTTATTCGGTGAAGCAATAAGTGCTTCCTCAATTGCCTCCAGAGTACAACAGTCGGGCAGACATACAGGAGCACTGGAAAGGCTTTTCTGAAAAAGGTCTCTTGAAGACCTGATTATGTGGGCCACTTATGCTTCTTGGATGATATCCGTTATGAGAGTTTCCGCTCTGCCTCAGGGAGCTTTTTCTCCAGAAATGTCCAACCCAAACCCATGGGAATTAGGATACCACATCATCTTACCTCCCTTCTGATTTCTGAAGGTGGTCTGTTGAGGTGTTGAGAATGTTATCCCTGCAACAGAGAGGGATTTACCATCCTTCTCATTCCTCTAGACAGTTTGACTTTAGAACCAATCAAGGTTGATCTATTACAAGGGGCACTGATGGACGATCTGAAATGTCTGCAAAGTCACAAAGCCGCATCTAAGTAGGTCTCCTGATGGAAATGCTTGTGTCAGCTGCTCCAGACACCCTCTACAGCATTAGAAATAAGGTGCATATAGGCATTGGAAAGAGATTGTAAGGTAGCAAACTATGAATTAAAAACCTTCTGTTGATCCACAGACAGGGTCCCTGGAACAGATATGGTGATCTCCAGAGTGAATTGTTGCTGGAGGCAGGGGACATGCCGGCTAATTCAATGCTCTCACTTAAAAGGTAAATGAGGTATACACGTTTCAGGAATCTGTCCCAACACATGCAACTGTCTGTTGGGTGGAAGGACAGAGGAGCTCTCTTCCACCAGGTCCTTAGTGGCTGGTGCCAATAACATGGAATCTACAGGATGACCATTATTCCAATGGAATCCTTCTGTAGGAGTGACCAAAATTTATCAGGCTTCATAGAGAGAGGTTCAGACATGTCCAGCTCCTTCTCATGCCAGTGAAGAGACTAGGTCTATCATCTCTTCAGCAGAGGGAACCACGCAAGTAGTTGATGGGCCAGAACCAAAAGCTTTAGGGAACACTGATGCCTCTGGAGAAGGATCCTGGGAGGACCACCCTTCCACTAAGAAGTTCCAGAATCTTCCCGGACAAGATGTCATTAACAGGTGATCTAGGGGAATCTTCTCCTTCAATGAAATCAGTGTCAGTGGTAGAAGATTCCTCAGAGGAATCCAAGAGCTTTCTCTTACACTTAAGTTTCTAGGGGACCTCTGCAGTGAGAGGTTCAGGACAGGACTCAGAGACTGACTCTTTGTGGAGAACAGGCTCACAGCTTTCCAAAACTGGCTGTCTCGACAAGATATGAAGAGCAAACTTCGGACACAGGAAGATCCTATGGGGATGGGTAGGATTCTGTTAAGAAAGGACAGATCTCTCTCAGACGGGAGAGAACTCTCTTAAAAATATATAACGCCATGCCCGGGATGGATCCAGACAGTCCTGCCTCTGGAGATGAAAGTCCTGAGGGTGGTTCAAACCTGGATACCATCCAACTCAGATCTGTGGCTGACACTTGAGCCAAACTACCTACAGCTGACAATCCTAAGGGAGAAAAGGATTGAATCTGATCCCAAATTATTGGAGTTAACACAAAAGTGCGTGCCAGAGACCACTGTGAGAGTAATCTTGGCTCTGATGCTGACCTGCCTTGAATTAAAGACCGATCTAAGGACTCCAATCCTAGAGGACAGATCAGAGAAGGAGCTAGGAAAGACCTAGAGGGCGAGACATCTACCAGATCAGATGGTGGTTGGTGCTGGGAGAACCCAACTAAATTTGAGTCGGAAGGAAATGCCTCATCATCCTATTCACTTCTTCAGTGCAAATCTGACTGACTTTAGGGAAGTAGTAAAGGAAGGAGGCCTGGAAGGATATCTGGGTCTATAGAAGAATTGGAGACTGGAGCCTAGGAGTTTCAGATTCTGGTGAAAACTTTGCTGGCGTACTGGATCAGATGATAATCATAATCGAAAACAGTTCTGTCTCCAAGGGTTTAGGTATTTTAGCTGACAGGCCAGAGCCAATGAAGTCATTGGGATCGGAGACCTCTTTTTGAAGACCTGGACTTGTCCTTTTCTGTCTCCGTTTCTCTCTCTTTTCAGCCCTTTTTTTTTTTTTTTTTTTGAAGAGAAGAGGGAGAAGGAGTGGCAGCCAACAACCTCCCTGATACTGGAAAAGATTTGTCTCCTGTTGGCTGAAAGAGATCCAGTAATTAGAAGTTATGTACTCACCATAACGTTCCATCTGAGTAGGTGTATTCATTTGTCTGCAACCTGTGGGTTATGGATCCGATATCGGATCCGAACCGGCATAGTTTTCCAGCTATGGATCCAAGCTCTCAGCTCCTCCCCTCACCCATAATGCCCTGCTCTACCCTCATGACCTCAGATCGAGTTTGCCAAAGCAACAATACCCTCAAAAGGGTAACAAGGAATATGCAGGAAACTGAAAGGCCAGGGGGATAGGAGGGCGGGATGGTTGCAGACAAATGAATACACCTACTCAGATGGAACGTTATGGTGAGTACATAACTTCTAAATCTGAAGTAGGATATTCATTTGTCTGCAACCTGTGGGACAGAGTCCCCAGCTACCTGAATCTTGGGCGGCCATCATGGAAGGATATTCCGGAGCACCGCGGAGCCAAAGGATGCTCTACCCCTAGATGCAAGATCCAACTTATAGTGAGAAATAAATGTATGAGATGAAGCCCACGTGGCTGCTGCACAAATATCATCTAGAGGAATCCTAGCCTTGAAGGCTGCCGAGGTAGATACTGACCGGGTTGAATGGGCATGAACACCCCCCGGTGCGGGCCTTCCTGACGCTTGATAAGCCAATAAAATGCACTGTGAAATCCAGCGGGACAGAGAAACTTTAGAAATTGGCTTGCCCAAATTGAATTTTGCAAAGGAAATAAACAGCTGGTCGGATTGCCTATGACCAGCTGTCCTGTTGAGATAAAATCTAAGTTGCCTGTGAACATCTAGTGAGTGTAGCTTATATTCACCTTTGTTTTCATACTTAGAGAAGAAAACAGGGAGGTTAATGGATTGATTGATGTTTGCTTCAGAAGCGATTTTAGGAAGGAAGGACGGGTTGGTCCTGAGGGAGACACGGTCCGGATGAAATACCAAGTAAGGAGGTTTAGCTGATAAGGCTTGAAGTTCAGAAACTCTCTTGGCTGATGTAATGGCTACCAAAAGGCTGTCTTGTAGGACAAGAATTTGAGATCCACTGTAGCCGCGGGCTCGAAAGGGGGAGCGGTCAAGGCCTGTAGAACCAAAGAAAGGTCCCAAGGAGGAACTGCTTGCTTTATAGGGGGCCTGAGAAGGAAAGTACCCTTAAGAAATGTTTTGCACAATTTGGCTGACATAAGAGGATTAGACTCTTGACCAATGTGATAGTGAGAAATTGCCGCCAGTTGAACTTTGACTGAGGAACTGCTGGCACCATCATTAAAGAGAGAGGTTAGAAAATCAAGCACTACAGGGAGAGGAACCGTGAAGGGATCTAGGCCTTGCCGCTCCGCCCACACAGAGAAACGTTTCCATTTGCTTCCGTAAACCTTTCTAGTGGATGGTTTATGAGCCGCCACCAAAATAGCCTTTACCGGTCAAGAAATACCGAGTCCTTATCAAGAGTGGAACTGGAGCAGCCAAGCGGTCAGCTTCAGGTTGTCCAGGTTCGAGGAGGAATGCAGGATGGATGGGATATCAGATCCGAATGGGATCTAGAATCCAAGGAGGATTCACCGAGTGAGACCTTAGGAAGGGGAACCAGATCTGTCGAGGCCAGAATGGAGCAATGAGAATCATTCTGCAACCCACCCGAGAGGCTTTCTGAAGAACTTGCAGCATCAGAGGCAAGGGTGGATAGGCATACAGAAGACCGGGTGGCCAAGCATGCACCAGAGCGTCTCTTGGGGTACCTCCGGGAGGAGGTATTAGAGTGAAAAACTGTCGCACTTGGTGTTTGAGGGAGAAGCAAAAGATCGCATGAAGGGTTCCCCACCGTGCGAATATGCGTTCGCTACTTGACAATTGAGAGACCACTCGTAAGGGGTCAGAATGGTGCGACTGAGCTTGTCCGCTAGGATGTTGGACCGACCCGGAATGTGCGTTGCTATGAGAAAGCGATTGGTGGAGATTGCCCATTCCCAAACTCTCATGGCCTCTCGACAAAGAGGGTAAGACCTTGTTCCCCCTTGCTTGTTGATGTACCAGACAACAGACATATTGTCCGATTGAATCGCAATTGTTCCCAAGGGAAGAAAGTCCTGAAGTGCTAGCAACGCTAAGAGCACTGCTCTCATCTCTAGAACATTGATATGCAGTAAGGTCTCTGAATCGTTCCACGTGCCTTGGACTGTCCGGCCCGCGAAGTGCCCCCCCCACCCGAGGCGGGAGGCGTCCGTGGTCACCGTGGCGAGAGGGGGAGAAGCACAAAATGGGCGACCCTCGTGGAGATCCGGGGAGTGGAGCCACCACAAGAGGGACCGCTTGCAAGCCTTGCTGATCGCTATGGGATGATGCATGGGGAGAGCAAGGTATGACCACTGTACTAAGAGCGTCCACTGTAGAATGCGGATATTGAGCCTGGCAAGAGGAAGAAGTGCTATCGACGAAGCCATGGACCCTAGAGCCCTCAGGACCAACTCCGCTGGAACAGAACATGAATGGAGAATGGCCCGCACCTGGAGCTGCAGATTTAGAACTCTGTCCGCAGTGAGGAAGGCTCAGAACTCCTTGTGTCTAGTCTGGCCCCTATGAAATCTAAGAGCTGAGTGGGTGCCAGGTTGGACTTGTTTGTATTTATTGTGATGCCCAGAAATGGAGCAAGATGGAGAAAGGAGTCTCACCGAGAGAAGTAGATGCCTTGTTGGGGCGGTAAGGAGCCAGTCGTCCAGGTAGGGAAAGACCTGCACCCCTGAAGCCTCAGGTGGGCCGCTACCACTGCTAGTACTTTGGTAAACACCCTGGGGGCTGTGGTGAGACCAAAGGGAAGGACCCGAACTGGTAGTGACTGGCTCCCAGCCGAGCGGAGAAACCTCCTGGAGCGTCTGTCCATTAGGATGTGGTAGTACGCGTCCTTGAGATCTATCGAGCACATCCAGTAGCCTTCTCACAGATGGGGGAGAATAGATTGTAGAGTGACCATTCGAAATTTTTCTTTGGCGACTGCCACATTCAACAGAGAGAGGTCTAGGATTGGTCTTAGTTCCCCGTCTTTTTGGCACTAAAAGAACCTGGAGTAGAACCCTGATCCGAGCTCGTCTGCGGGAACGGGCTGGATGGCTCTTTTCTCTAGCAGATGGCCAATTTCTGCCAAAGCGGCCTCCCTTTGACCGGGTGGTACGTCTGGGAGGGACTTCATCTTTGGAAGGTGAAGGAAAGGAATGCGATATCCCTGGATATGATTTGGAGAACCCAGCGGTCCGATGTTATGGACTCCCATGCCGCTAGGTGCCCCGAACGTCCCGACTGCCTCCAGAGTAGAGCAGTCGGGCAACCCTCAGGGTTGCTGCGGGCCGTTCAGAGAAAGGTTCCCTGGACCCGAAGTTTCTGGGAGCCCCTCTGCCTCTAGGGCGGCGTCCTCCCTGTCCTCCTCTGCCACGGAAGGACTGGTTGTCCGGAGCAGGCTGGGACTGCTGCGACTTCCGGAACCACATCTTCTTCTGACCCTTTTGGTTCCTAGAATAGGGCCTCTGGGGTGCAGAGAAGTGGATTCCGACGGCAGACAGCGTCTTCCGTCCTTCTCGCTCTGGGTCAACGTCTCGAACGGTCTTGCCAAACAGAGCAGAACCATCAAAGTTCGCAAACGACGCCTTGAAGGGCTCAGAAAAATCGCAGTGGCGGAGCCAGGCCTGACGTCTAGTGACCAGTCCTGTCCCCGCAGCTCTAGCGGCGCCCTCCGTAGCATGGGAGAGTAGCCGCATAGAAGTATTTGTGACTGACCTAAGAGTGGCCATTTTGGTGGAGTGCAGAGCTCTGTCCTCCTCCGAAATGGACTCAGGGGGGGATGCAGCGTACTCCTTAATAAGGTCTCGCTGCATCCGAATAACATGTGCCAAATAGTTCAGCGCCCTTACCGAGAAGGTCGCCGAACTGAACATCCGCTTCCCCAAGCGGTCCATCATCCGAGACTCCTTGCTCGGTGGGTGGACTGAGGACTCTCCTGAGCCAGTTCCCTCTTTGTGGCCGCCGCCATCAACATGGCATCTACAGGAGGCCCCTTACTCCAATGGGTCCTGTCGGAGGGCGGGCTAAGGATCCTGTCAGGTCTTTTGGGAATTGGCTCCATGGTGTCCGGTTCCTTCCACGCCCTGGTGGTAATAAGGTCCACCAGGGGGTCGGCACGCCCGGACACCCAAGCGGTACACGGGCCCGTTTCGAATGCCTCCAAGAACACGGACTCGTCCGAGGAAGACTTGGGGGCAGACCACCCCCCCCTAATACGGAGCATTTCCCTGATGTCTCCGAAGGAGACATCCTCGGGGGGTGACCGTGGGGAGCCTTCCCCTTCCTCCAAGTCCGTGTCTTCAGTGAGTGACTCGGGGGAGTCAATGTGCCTCCTTTTGCACGTATGCTTGCGAGGGGCCTCCTCTGGGGGGCTGTCAGAGGAGTCCTCGCAAACAGCAATTTGCTCCATGGGAGCAACTTGGGGCACAGAAACGGGCTGTCCCAGGGGCCGGATGGTGGAAGCCTGGCCCAGTGCAGAGGGAGCGCGGGACGGAGCCGAAGCAAGTGCCGGGGGTCCGGAGACCCTCAACAGAGCCCTCTCCACTACATCAAAAGCCGAAGGGGAGCCGACCTCGATCAAAGGATCCGACAATCGGCTCCCCCTCGGATCCGAAGAGTGGATCGGAGCCGGCGCCGAAGCACTCGGATCCGAAGGGACAGTGCGCTCCGACACAGACGGCGCCGAAGGAGCACTGATCCCCCCGGATCCGAAGCTCGGATCCAGGCTCCGAGATCGGATCAGACGCACTCGAGGGCATGGTCGGATCCGGTACCAAGTACTATCGGCTCCGACCTCCCCGCTCGGCTGCTCGGCTCCAGTTGCTCCGAACCCGGATAGCGGGTCGGAGAAGGAGCAATAGGCTTAAAAAAGGGTGTTGAGCTCCCCCCCGGAGGGGGGGGAGGCAAGAGCACTCCCATCTGCATCTGGGCCTGGATGAACCTTCTCATCATCCGGTCCAGATCAGCATCCGAAAGGCTATGGGTAGATCTCGACGAGGCTACCGAGGTAGGCCTGGAATGCCTCCTCGATAGCCTCGACGGAGATCGGGTCTCCTCCTCCTCAGGACCCGGTGAGAAGCACACAGGGGACCGGAGCCGAGAAGGAGGAGACCGGACCGACAAGGAAGCCGGGGGAGAAGCCCGCTTGGCTGGCGGGGCCGAAACAGAGGTCTCGGCCCGCCGCTTGTGGTGCTTCTCCCTCCGGTCCTTTTTAGATGCATCCCTCTCCTGTCCTGAAGCGGGAGTTTGAGTCCCAGGAGCAGGAGGGGGTGCCACAGGGGGAACAACTGCAGCCGCAGGAGTCCCCGAAGGAGCGGAGGTCGGAGCCGAGTCCGGCGGTAAAAGTCCCGCCAAGACCAGCTTGGACCTCCGCTCCCTCAGTGCCCTGGGGTTGAACCCTGCACAAATGGAACAACCAGATGTGAGGTGTTCAACCCCAAGACACTTAACACACCGAGTGTGGCCATCAGCCGGTGAGAGCTTATGGCCACACTCGGAGCATTTTGAAAATATGGACTTAGGCTGTTCAGCCATAGTCTATAAACTTAACCTAAAGTTACAGAAAAGTAACTTAAACAATAAAAGAAGCACACAGGCCTCACACACACTCACGCACCAGCGAGGGGAGGGAATAAAAATTACTACTGAAATTTAAATTAAACTAAAAACAGTCAATAATAACAGGAAACCTACAACTTTCACACAAAAAAAGTTAAAGAAAGAAAAAATTCTCTATTTTTCAACAAGAAAATAGTCTACTTAGCTGAGAGCTATGTATCCACATCTAGTTACCAGCGCGGCAAACAAGATCTGGGGTCATGAGGGTAGAGCAGGGCATTATGGGTGAGGGGAGGAGCTGAGAGCTTGGATCCATAGCTGGAAAACTATGCCGGTTCGGATCCGATATCGGATCCATAACCCACAGGTTGCAGACAAATGAATATCCTACTTCAGATCATAAGTTTGTTTCGTCTCTCAATTAGAACTCTATCAAAAGGTTTCAAAAATGGAGCATTGTGTCTCTAGGTAAGAAAGCGCAAAATAATAAACAAATTTCTCATTCTATCGGAATTTGGTAGCTTGTTAGGACATTTTTGAAACCCAAAGGCTTATAAGGTTTGTCCAGAGTGAAAATCCTCAAATGCTCTATGCAAAACTCTCCTTAGCACCAAGACCCATTGTAGCTTTTCAAATGGCATACAAGATCAGAGGTAGCTCGTTCTATTCATAGGGATTAAAGCTAGGGGGAGGAGCCTGAGCACCAGATCCAAAGACAAAAGCATCAGATCAAATATTTACCTCTGCTGTTTTGAAATCGGGGGAAAAAAAAAAACACAGGAAGGAGAATGGCTCGATTCAAATTATATCATGACCCCCCATTAATATTCCAAAACGTGCATGCTGATTGGCCAGCGTGCATGTTGTAAATAGACTTATACTAACGGAAAAAGGTCCGGTCGCCCAGACTTTTTCCATTAGTATAAGTCTTTTTTTAAACCACTGTCTCGCTATGTTAAAAGAGTTTAACATAGCGACACAGGTTTAAAAAAAGAAACTGAGATCTCCGTTGCTTTTTTTAAAGCTGTCTCGCTATGTTAAACTCCTTTAACATAGCGACAGTGTGTAAAAAGCAACGGAGATCTTGCTTTCTCCGTTGCTTTTTTTTTAAAGCAGTCTCGCTATGTTAAATGGGTTTAACATAGCGAGACAGCTTTAAAATAAGCAACGGAGATGTCCGTTGCTTATTTTAAAGCTGTCTCGCTATGTTAAACCCATTTAACATAGCGAGACAGGTTTAAAAAAAAAAAGCAACGGAGAAAGCAAGATCTCCATTGCTTTTTACTGTTTCGCTATGTTAAATGGGTTTAACATAGCGAGACAGCTTTAAAATAAGCAATGGAGATGTCCATGGAGATCTTGCTTTCTCCGTTGCTTTTGGCCACAGCTCTGATGTACTGCGTAGGCATGCGCAGTACATCAGAACTGCTGCAGATGCCAGACAGCTGTGGAAGGGCAGCAAAGTGGCATTATACAATGCATTATTTAAGAAAAGTAATTGTTTCTTTTCTTAAATAATGTCATAGTATAATAGCAATAACCCACTTCTGGGTGTGGGTAATGCGGGATTTACCCACGGTTGGCGTGGTTTCGCCCTCAGGGCCAAACCACGCCAACCGTGGGTAAATCCCGCATTACCCACACCCAGGCGTGGGTTATTGCTATAATATTCCCTGTAGTCACCTTGGGGAGAAAGTAAGGAATCCAAAACAGATGCACGGAAGACGCTGCACGGCTACAATGAATAAATAGCCAAAAAACAAGCAAAGCCAGCAGCTGTTGGTAACTGTATGTACAAATATTTATTCACGAATGAAGGAAAAATCCCTCATAACTAAAATAGCTCAAAACTCATACAGACCGGTTTCGGCTCAACAGAGCCTTCCTCAGTGAGAGTAAAAAATATAAACAAAGACACATCCCAGTGACTATACATATATACAACTGGGAATATAAGAGAACCAATCACAATCCATGACCAATAAATCGCAATTGGTCATTAAGACCTGGTGGGAACAACGCCCCAAGTTTAATGATCCATTTCCTCTCCTTAGAAGTAAGTATCTCATGCCACTTCACCTTATCCTGACATTTCCCCCTAATGCAATCAATGGTCATAAACATAAAATGGGCTGAAGTGTGTTTTAAACTGTGCTTATATAATGCATTGTTACCACGTTTATTTTTAATATCACTTATGTGTTCACAGATTCTAAGACGGAAAGCCCTAGAAGTCTGACCTACATAAAACGCGGAACAAGTGCAGGTTACCAAGTAGATAACCCACTCAGAACTACAATTAGCCCAAAATTTGATCTCAAAAACCTCAGGAGTGTTTTTGCTGCTAAATTCACAAGTACGTGAGACTTTGGTACAAAATTTGCAATGCCCACATGGGATACATCCGACCACTGGTGCCCCTGTGAAAGTTAGTTGAGTAGAAACTTTGGCATCAGACAAAGACCTCTTATAATGGCTCAAATGGGACCCAATAGTTCGTCCCCTTCTAAAAGAAAAAGAACATCTGTCCCTGAGAATAGTGTGTAACTTATTCTCCGCCAAAAGAATATTCCAATGTCTATCTATGATGTTCATAAACCCCCGAGTATTGCGTCCATAAGTAGTGACCAGCCTCAACGGCTGCTGAACCCCATCCTGGTTACGATCTTTATAATGCAATAAATCATTTCTATTGAAATTCGAAGCCCATTGTTTGGCCATGTGGACAGTGCCCGAACGATACCCTCTATCTTTAAATCTACAGACCAAATCATCACAAGTTGTAGCATCGGACAGTTGGCTAGAGCATATTCTCCTAGCTCTTAAAAATTGGGATTTAGGTATGTTCTGGATGATATGTTGTGGGTGGAAGCTGGTGGCATGTAATAAAGAATTGTATTCTGGAAATTTCCTGAATAAAGTAGTGGAAAGAGTATGATCTGCATTCCTATTGATTTCCACATCCAAGAAAATCATTTTTGATCTATGAAAACTCATCTTGAATTCAATACCCCAAATATTGTTGTTGAGATAATCAAGAAATTCCATAAGATATTGCTCATCAGCCTTCCACACCAACCAACAATCATCCAGATAACGACGCCACATGTCCATCTCACACATATAGATGTTATGATTTGCATCATAAATTATTACCTCCTCAATATATGCCATAAATAGATCCACGTAAATGGGTGCAAAAGATGCACCCATAGCAGTACCTTTGGTTTGCCAAAAACATTTGTTTTGATAATAAAAAACATTGCTAGTCAATACATATTCCGTAAGGCAAACCAAAAAGGTGTTGAAACCAGGTTTATATAGGCCAGATCTAACTAGCCAATAGTCCAATGCTTGTAGGCCTGCCCAGTGTGGAATATTAGTGTAGAGGGACGTAATGTCCAGGGTACATAATAACCAATGGGGTTCCAGTTGTATTTCATTGATGTCCAAAAACTGTGTGGTATCTTGAATTCTAGCTCGAATAAACCCAAGCAAAGGTTTTAAATATTGAATCAAATATTCAGACAAAGGTTCCGTCAAGGAACCATGTCCAGAGACAATAGGTCGACCAGGGGGATTACTAGCATGTTTATGTATCTTAGGAAGCATATACAGATACTGTTTCTTAGGGGACAAAACCATCAGTTGTTCTTTGATGGCCTGTGTAATTATACCCTCTTCAACTGCTAATGTGAGAAACTGTTGAATCTTCCGTTGAAAATTTAAAGAAGGATCCAAGGGCATGGCCATATAGTGATCCTTATTCCCCAACTGTCTCATAGCCTCCTCATCATAGGAGTCCTTGTCTAGTATAACCACCGCCCCACCTTTGTCAGCTTGTGTGATAACTAAATTTCGATTTTTAGCAAGCTCATCAAGACTACACACTTCATCATTGGACAAATTATTATAGGATATAGAAAAATCCTTATAATAATAATGTAAATCCTGTAATACATTTTTTTGAAAAACACCTACCAATTGTGTCATGGGTGGACAGAAGGAAGATTTTTTAAACTTGAAATCATGAGATTTATCCCCACCACTGTCTGCATATAGCAATTTCAAATTTAACAGTCGACAAAAATTGACCACATCTTGGGCTAAAGACTGTTCTGGTACAAAGAAACCGGGGACAAAATTCAATCCTTTGTTTAATAATTTATTCTGTGTAGCCGTTAACTCAACAGAAGAAATATTATGTACATTGGAATGAAATGCTAATGTGCTGTCATCATTTTCAATAGTGCCTCCATACTTTGTTTTGGTGTATCTTTTCTTATGTTTCCGCCCCCCTCGTCTGTAAGTGAAGCGGAAGGGTGTGACAAATTGTCACGTTTTGCATTGGGCAAAACCTCCAACTGATTCTCCTCAAGTTCTCCTTCTGTGTTAGAGGAGGTATCTTCCCCTGAAGTGAAGTTTGATGATTCAAAACTATTCTTCAGAATAGATTTTGGTCTTTTTCTTTTCGGGGTTGAAAATCTCTTATTCCCTTATCATACTCCCTAGGTAGCCTGAATGAGACACTTTTGGGGTTATCAAAAGGTTTACCCTTTTCATAGTCACCAACATCTCTGAAGAATTTTTTGATTTTCCTTTCTTTAAGTGTCGATTCCATCTTGGATAAATCTGATGTTAATTTTTTAATATGTGTTTGAAAAGAATCACAAGTTTCAAACTTGCTAGCATCTACACATATAATTTCCAAATCTTTAACCCCTTTATGTACTTTCCGTTTATAAAAATCTGTCAAGGCATCAACAAATTTAGAGGAAGCTAACTGTTGAACATGACCCCAATCCTCTAATAACTTGTCATCAATATTTGAAACCAAAGGTTGCACCTTCACCCGAAGGCCCCGAGGTGTAATGTTTTTCCATTGATATGCCTTAAACAGTCGTAGATGCCAAACATTAGTCCTGACCATTTTCATGTTTTTGCTTAGTAAGCTGAAAAACATGTCACATTGACTGTTCAGATTAGATTCACCAATAGAAGAAAAATGTGTTGAACTGTGCGGGCCCAAGCCAAACACAGATAAATCATCCATGTCAGATGATAACCCCTGAATAAGAGGTGATAATGCCATAATTTAATCCAAAGGACTGGACCACACCAAAACAATATATGACCAAATATGTCATAAACAAATAATACACCAAAAAACCATTGATGCCGCACCAGCTACACATGCATACCAATATCAAGGGGTACAAACCATATAAATAATCAATACTTAATAGTACATAGTTTAGGCCTGTTCATTCACATTAATCTAAAGAAACAAAAAGACCAAAATACAATAAACAGTCATGAAATAAATCATATAAAAACTTCATACTGTGTATAGGTCTAGTAAATATAGAAATTCCCTTCATACACAAATACAATAGGCAGCAGATGTAAAATGAATCTCCCAAATTATCACACTGCGTATTTGTGAGAAACACTATTTTCTTTTTGAAATGGAATGAACATATAAGCCTAAAATACCGTAGTATCAAAAGTTAATGCTGTCTTCTTAAAGCACATATATAGTCAACCCCACAATGTATACATAAAATGTAGCTGTGGCTGTAACAAAAGGTGTATATAAATCCATGTGTGAATCAAAAAAATCCAATGGATAAACAATGGTAATAAATAATAAATTACCTAGAACACAATATCCAAATTGGTGAACCCAGTATCTGAACATCAAAAACCAGGCAAATGAACTCCAAATTTGGAAAAATATAGCATAGATGTCAGAACACTGAAAAATGACTATCCTTCCTATCTAATAAGTGAGAATCAGTATTATACCAATATTTCCACTATACATTAAACCATGTAGATGTTGCAAAATGTCCGATGAGAATCACAGGGTTCGCATAGGCAACAAAATATATACTAAACAAGAGTTGCCTATGCCCGACACAAAATGATATATAGAGGCACAAACAAATAAGATATGATTCAATAACTGCTACACATAGTAAATAAATAGTGGCGACCAAAAAATGGCCAACCTGTTTTGAATATGCATACAAATGTAGCAATAAACCTTGTAAAGGCTGCAAATATCCAATGTCCAAAGTCCTGGGAATCCAGTAGGGTAAACACAATCCAGCATGTAACCAACAAACTATCGGTCGACGAAACCAACCGAACGTGACCACCATTAAGGGAAATCTTCAATGTGTCCCAAAGCGACCAACGGTTCACATCCAAAAAAGACGCCAAAAAGCAAAATTAGACCCTCCGTTCGTGGCGCAACACCGCAAGGCAGGAGAATACAGGAAATGGAACCACGTATATCCGGCAATGTGTCCATCAACCCCAGGTCAAAATCCACTGGCAAAAAGGCAAAACGCACAGTTCCGAAGTTCTCTTAAGCCTCCATGAACTTGTAAAAAAATATATATAACCAAAAAAGCTGACAGAAACCAACACAAGTCCCCAGCAACCGAAAACTGATCAATGAATCCAAAACAGATGCACGGAAGACGCTGCACGGCTACAATGAATAAATAGCCAAAAAACAAACAAAGCCAGCAGCTGTTGGTAACTGTATGTACAAATATTTATTCACGAATGAAGGAAAAATCCCTCATAACTAAAATAGCTCAAAACTCATACAGACCGGTTTCGGCTCAACAGAGCCTTCCTCAGTGAGAGTAAAAAATATAAACAAAGACACATCCCAGTGACTATACATATATACAACTGGGAATATAAGAGAACCAATCACAATCCATGACCAATAAATCACAATTGGTCATTAAGACCTGGTGGGAACAACGCCCCAAGTTTAATGATCCATTTCCTCTCCTTAGAAGTAAGTATCTCATGCCACTTCACCTTATCCTGACATTTCCCCCTAATGCAATCAATGGTCATAAACATAAAATGGGCTGAAGTGTGTTTTAAACTGTGCTTATATAATGCATTGTTACCACGTTTATTTTTAATATCACTTATTAACTTTCACAGGGGCACCAGTGGTCGGATGTATCCCATGTGGGCATTGCAAATTTTGTACCAAAGTCTCACGTACTTGTGAATTTAGCAGCAAAAACACTCCTGAGGTTTTTGAGATCAAATTTTGGGCTAATTGTACTTCTGAGTGGGTTATCTACTTGGTAACCTGCACTTGTTCCGCATTTTATGTAGGTCAGACTTCTAGGGCTTTCCGTCTTAGAATCTGTGAACACATAAGTGATATTAAAAATAAACGTGGTAACAATGCATTATATAAGCACAGTTTAAAACACACTTCAGCCCATTTTATGTTTATGACCATTGATTGCATTAGGGGGAAATGTCAGGATAAGGTGAAGTGGCATGAGATACTTACTTCTAAGGAGAGGAAATGGATCATTAAACTTGGGGCGTTGTTCCCACCAGGTCTTAATGACCAATTGCGATTTATTGGTCATGGATTGTGATTGGTTCTCTTATATTCCCAGTTGTATATATGTATAGTCACTGGGATGTGTCTTTGTTTATATTTTTTACTCTCACTGAGGAAGGCTCTGTTGAGCCGAAACCGGTCTGTATGAGTTTTGAGCTATTTTAGTTATGAGGGATTTTTCCTTCATTCGTGAATAAATATTTGTACATACAGTTACCAACAGCTGCTGGCTTTGTTTGTTTTTTGGAGAAAGGAAGGATCCATATGAAGCCGCACCCTATACTTATGCAAAATCAAATATGGTGGAATAGAAGAGAGGGCATGCAACAGAGATATGCACCTGGCAGAGGTGACAGCCACCAAAAACATTTTCCAAGACAAAAGCTTCAAATCCATGTTAGCAGAGGGTTCAAATGGATGAACTGCAAGACCTCCAACACGAAAGGCAAATCTCATGGTGGAACAGAGTCCTGTAAAGGAGTTTCATTGCAGAAAACTACCCTTAAGGAAGACTTTCAAAATCTTCACAGCAGTCATTATCCCTGCCAATATAGAAGTCGGAAATGGTTGCCAACTGCACTTTAATCTTAGAATAACTGGAATCGGTTTTATACAAACCTGGAAGAAAATCTATAACTGCCTCCAAAGGCACAGGTAATATGGACTGCACTGCAACCATCCTGAACTTGCACTGCTTCTTACCTAAGCCCTCCCACTCCTGATATTCCGGGGTTAAAGAGAAAAGGAAAGGGCACCAGCCGGGGTGGGGGGGGGAGACTAGGAGCCAACTGGGATGGACTACCATGAAGCAGACTGAGGAATGGGTGGGTACAAGCACCAAAGTAGAAGGGGGTCCCACCTGTCATACTCAACCATTCCCTCTCCTGTCAGAGTATCCTTTCTACAATGCTGAAGTGGGCAGACTGGAGCCCAAAGACCATGGATTCAAGAATTTCAAGGACACACTGGATTCCAGCAGAGCCATGGCCTGCCCAGACATAGACTGGAGCTGAGCAGCTGAAAGGCAGATGCTCCATGGGGAAAAGATGACCTCAAAGCCAAAATTGTCAAACCTGACCCAGAGACACTCACCTCAACACATCGGCTCAGACATCCACTGGGTTCTGACGCGACTGCAATTGACGACACTAAGGTAGCATTCAGAGCTGAAAAAATCATTCTAGCTGTAGACCCTGATATGCAAGAAGGAAACAACTGGCCCCAAAGACCTCCAATCTATGAGGCCACAAGGAAGAAACCAAGGTAACTTAACTGAAGCCAGGAGGAGAAAACCCAGTGCTGAGGGGATGAGGCCTAAACTGCATCTGTCTGGAGAAATGACCTTAACAGCTGCTTTAAACTAAAGCTTTTATGCTGCTGACCGACCTAGATGACCAAGTCGATGAAGCTGCAGAAGCGGCTTTGCAGATCTGTCTGGTAGACAGGGACTCCACTGATCAAATCTGAACTGGAGAAGTCCAGAGATGAGGAGGAGAAGTGAAGGACTCTATCAAGAATACCAGTGGAGCAGCTTGAGAGAGAGGAGACCTAGTCCACCCCTAAGCAGCCCACTTAGAAAGGTACCAGGGACACTCAAAGCTGGGGAAGGAACCTTCTCTGAAATCAGAAATGAAGGCAACTGGCTCCAAGATGAAGAAGATGACAAAGCCAAAATCACCAGGGGATCCAAGGGTCTTGGAGCCTTTGGATTCTGCAGACCACACGGAGCAGAAGTAGAAGCTGGGGCAGACCACTTATGGTCCCCTTTAGCAGACTTGGGATCCTTGGATCAATGTCTGTCACCTCTATTAGATTAGTTTCCCTTGCTGGAAGAAGCACAATTGCTAGAAGCGAGGTTCTTCAACAACTTTGTTCTCTTCTTATTAATGGCTGGAGAGCTGAAGCTTTTTCAAATGGAGCATTGTGAATCCAGAGGGAGGACCCCATGCAGTAAATGCATTTATCATGGGCGTTCTGCGAAGACAACTTATGCCCACAATCCAAGCACTTTTTCTGAACTCTTCAGATCCATGACAAAAGCCTGCATACACACAAAACGAGTAAAGAACTCCTATGATGCAAATAACAATACATCATATACTCTACTACTACTATAGAAACAGCCGCTAACAAAAATCTGAGGGAAACACACACACAAACTATGAACACTGCAAACACACTAGGCAGGAAAAACATGCATAGTGTTAAAATCTACACTACCTATCACCTAAACCTAAACATCCTCTAAAAAGTGTAGAGGAGAAAGGGAGCAAAAGAACTCTACAAAAACTACAAAAAGGATACACTCCAGCAGGTCAACGACTATAGCTGCTGTCCAGGAATAGTGGCAAACTAATTCTGGGAGATCTCTTAGTTAAACGAAGCATTATGGGTAGCGGAAGCAGAGTTCGGCTATCTGAAGTCTTGAGATATGACCCGTTCAGGATCTGAGTCAGATCAGATAACCCACAGGGCAAATCTAGACAGAAAAGCCACTACTGGATCAGTTATCAACAGCAAGTATTTAAAGTTTTTATAATTTAAAAAAATAATAATACAGGAGGATCACTTAGATGAATGACAAGAAGGAATCTGTCTGCAATGATGTCAAATGAAATCTAATACAACCTTCTGCACTATAGCATGATGGTAAAAATGTTTAAAGGGGCTTGAGGCTAGAATACTACTGTCAGGTTGGATAGTGAACCCATAAGTTAGATCAGACAGACTGAATGAATGAATGAATAAGGACACATGAAGACTAAAGAAAAAGCAAAGATACATTACAAATCAATACATTTCTGCTACAGACAAGCAAACTGCTTCTTCAAGAAATGTACACTAGAGTGCACATACACAAACTTCTTGGGAGGGAAAAAAACATTTAAAATGGGTAAAAGAGAAACATGTACAGCCACATTACCAAAAGCACAGCAAACTACAATAATCAAAACAAAAATATTATTTCATGTTAAAACTAGTTACTACATCCTACCTCCACAGTTACACTGCAGTAATGCTAGCTAAGTTACACTTAACTGAACTGCATTTAGAAGTTAGTCATCCACACAATCATCTTGAATGTGCTTCTCTCAAAGGTCTGCATTTGAGTAAGCAAAGTTACTGGGAGACTCAAGGCATTTACCAGTCACTTAAAATTAAAGCTTTACATACCGGAGGCCTCCCAGGGCGTCCCCTCTTCTTTTTTACTTTGACTTCTGACTCAATAAGCTCAGAGCTTACGTCGGAAAGGCCAAATACAGGGATAGGAACAGGCATAGGCACTGAAACATGCACAGGAGGAATCTCATTTGTGGCATCCCTTTAAGAAAAAAAAAATCCATATATTGCATAAAACGTAATCATAGAAATAGTTAAAAAAAATTTCACTGTATGATACAACCTCCATTAGAACTACTAATTGAGAAGGGAATGCTGGAAAGGAGAAGAATTAAAAAAATCATCATGGACTTAAGTAACATACGATTTATATGTAACATAGTTCATGCTCGCTTTGAATATGGAATAAACATATGAATGCCAAAAATATTTTCAGTTCAGGGGAATGTATGAGAAAAATATGAAAGCCAAAAATACCAGTTTCAGCAACTACACAATAAACTTTCCAAACTACGTCATTCAGCAAGTTACTCACTTTTGACATCCACCAACAGGTGGCAGCATTTTACAAAATATCACTAAGCACCATCTTCACAGTCTGTAGATTAGTACACAAGAATATCAAAATTCCTATTTATTCCCAAAGCCCTCTGTCTGGAAAATCTTAATAGCACCCAACTTTTAAGTCATTAGAGAAAATCACAAATTCCTTAAAGATCTCGGATATTGTCATCTGTCACAGTTAGATTTCTTTAGATAAAAAAAAAAAAAAATGGCAAAAGCCTCCATCATTCTTCGAATAAATCCTCCCACATCTGCTTTACTGTTATGCCAATATTTAAAAACATCATGACAGCTCACAATAATGTAGTAAGGTCATCTCTAAAACTACTTCTGTAAAAGCATACAACATGCAATCATATAAATGAATAAAGAACCATGGTAGGCACTGATCATGTTTATCAGTCTTTGCTCTGTCCTACTTCAAATACTCCAAACATAATGGCAAATACAATAAATGTACTGCCACATTTATCATTATAGGATGAAGCTTTTTTTTCCCTAGATCCGGAATGAGAAGGGTTTAACAAGATGGGTTAAAACCAGTTATTAAAATACAATTATTTAGACAACTATCAGAAAAGTATCACCAAATGAAAAACAGCTCTGATTTTGAGTCTGTTAGTTCGGTATGCTTCCAATTTCCTAATGATACACCTGAAAAGTACACCTACACGATTTTCACTTCTACTTTCCTCACATCAACTAAGAAAGAAAAATCCTACATTTAAAAAATATATTTTTTTTTCCGGAAATTATAAATGATTTAGAATGCATCAGTTAACTATGCCTGGGTGCAGGACCAAACAGAAGTGAGTAGGCAACCATTATTGAAAAGAGGCTGATGGTATTTTTTTTCCCTATTTTGTCCTGTTAAGAAGTGGACAACAAAGCAGTACATAGATCTTACCTCTTGCCATTCACAAACACACAAGCTTTCCCTAAAG
The DNA here is from genome assembly GCF_019279795.1 of Protopterus annectens. NCBI lineage: Eukaryota > Metazoa > Chordata > Ceratodontiformes > Protopteridae > Protopterus > Protopterus annectens. The sequence goes on from NC_056734.1 coordinate 541,982,850, forward strand.
GGCAATTAAGACATGGCAAAAATCACTCCCCCAAAATGTGCACTGCAGGCTGAAAAACAAGACTTTCATAGCAAACCCTTTAAAAGGTTCAACCCTCTTTTTCAGTACAATAACAGTGGAATTAAATACATTAAGATGGAATAGTAACAGTGGCACAACCTTCTACTTGTGATGCAAGCAGGAATTTGTTCCCGAAGGAAAAATTGTAATAAGCTATTTGGCAACTTATTTAGTTAGAAGTATTTCTGTTGGGGAATCTTTTGGCCACCTAAGCTAAACTACATAAGTAAAGCAGCAAGTATTACGGCACAGAATTCTATCATACCTGCCCCATACCCAAATCCACAAAGGTCTTTTCTTGAAGCTTATAGGCTTCTTATATTGTGGCATAAAATAAATAGCAGGCTAAAAAAGTACAGTTGTGTACACTTACCATAAAAGTAAACGCTCAAGTGTATTCACTGTTGCATGGGTTATCCCTGCCAGGGTAGCTCTCAGTCAGCCCGAATACCAGAGGTTTAGTATTTTTGCGTCGGTCGCTGTCGTTTCAGGACTGACGTCAAGTCGTCAGTAGTATAAAGTAAGGCAGCCGATGCCAATACATCAGTTTTTCTTGCCGTAAGAACCGCACCAGTAGAAAGTAAATACCAAACAGTTCCTTGTAACAGAGAGAGAGAAAGGGGGGTGAGGGAGAGAAACAAGGACTGCAACAGTGAATACACTCAAACTACATTTATGGTAAGTGTACACACCACTGTACTATGTTCTTCATGTTTCACTGTTGCAGTCATCACATTTGGGTTGATTCCCAAAGCTGAGGAAAAGGGTGGAGGCAGTAAAGAAGGCTGGGGGCTGGCTACGATGCCCTGCAAGACTGCAGTGGCAAAGCCTGCCCTGGATCTGGAGAAGATAGGCAGGTGGTAATGCTTGGTGAAGGTATGAACAGATGTCCATGTTGCAGCCTCCAGGATGTCCCTGGTGGGGACTCCTCTGAGGAAAGCTGTAGAGGTTGCTCTGGTAGAGTGAGTTCTGACCCCCTTAGGGGGAGGTTTCCCATGTTGCTTGTAGCAGAAATGGATGCAGTGTGCCATCCATTTGGAAATGGTTTGTTTGGACATGGCTTTGCCCTCTGCTCCTGCAGCAAAGCTGATTAACAACTGATCCGTCTTTCTGAATGATTTAGTCCTTTCTAGATAGAATCTGAGATGCCTGTGCACATCTAGAGTGTGCAGTATTCTTTCCCCCTTGTTTTGTGGGTTAGGGAAAAAGGTGGGCAAATGAATGAATGGATTGGTTGAGAGCCACACTGGACACCACTTTTGGCATGAAGGATGGGTTAGTCCTGAGGGAGACCCTGTCAGCATGGAAAATGATGAAGGGCTTTACAGCCATTAGTGCTTGTAGCTCGGACACTCTTCTTGCTGAAGTGATGGCCAGAAGGCAAGGCTGTCTTCCATGAGAGACATTTTAATTCTGCTAAAGCTGCTGGTTCAAAGAGGGGCGGGGCGTGTTTCTCTAGCACAAAGTTTAGGTCCCAAGCTGGGGTAGGTGCTCTTCTGGGTGGCGTCAAGCTGCTAGCCCCTCTGAGGAACGTATTTGATGAGAGGGTGTGAGAAATGAGGTTGCGCAGTGCTGAAATGAGCAGATACAGCAGAGGCATGAATTTTAATAGAGGAAAAGGATAGACCACTATGTAGTAGGTCAGCTAGGTAATCCAGGATGAGAGGTAAGGAGGGCTGTGCCATATTGGCTCCCTTAGCCTGGATCCAGGAGCAGACCCTTTTCCATTTGTCAGCATAAGACTTTCTAGTGCTAGGGCGCCTGGCCTCGCGTATAACATCTAGAACCGGTTTACCGAGATCGGCAGCGTGTTCAGTGGTCAGGGAATAAGCCAGGCTGCCAAATTGAGGGTGTGCAATTGGGAATGCATGAAAAAGAAGTTATGTCTTACCATAACATTCCATCTGTGTTGTTGATCTTCTTCCATTCATCACTGATGGGTTCAGTTCCAAGCCCCTAGGAAACGTGTCGGCCTAACACTAAGCTCATGTACACCAAAAACTCTCAAGCTAAGCTACTGCCCACAATTCCCTTCTCCCTGTTGCCTCAGATCAAGTTTGCATAAGACATATCAAAGTAAAGCAGAAGCCATTTTTGCGCAAAAATCCCCAAAACACCACAAGGACCCATGAAATCCACCAGGAACCTTTGGTGGGGGACGGAGGGTGGGATGTGATGAATGGAAGATGACCAACATAGATGGAACGTTATGAAAACACAATTTCTTTTTCTGATGTTAATCTTCTTCCCATTCATCACTGATGGGACAGAATCCCAAGCTACCAGAGAAAGCTGGGTGGCCCTTATGGAAGAACATTCCTGAGTACCATTGAGCCAAAGGCCATTCTTCCCCTGGAGACCATATCCAACTTGTAATGTTTGATGAAAATGTGAGGTTTAGCCCAAATGGCTGCTGCGCAAATGTCATCCATAGATGCTCTGGAGTGAAGAGCTACAGAGGCTGCTATAGCTCTAGCTGAATGTGCTTTGATATTGTGAGGTTTAGGCTCATTTGTATGTGAATATGAAAAAGAAATAATCTCTGAGCTACCTTGATAAAGTGACTTTTGACACAGCATATCCCATTTTTGGACCAGAGAAAGAAATGAAGAGTTGGTCTGTCTTGCAGATAGATTTGGTCCTAAGTAGAAACGCATTTGCCTATGCATGTCTAATGTGTAGGCAGTATTCTCCTTTATTGGAATAATTTGGGAAAACACTGGGAGCTCGATGGATTGGTTCACAGAAAAATAAGAAACCACTTTGGGGAGAAAAAATGGATTAGTACATAGTGATACTCTTTTTATGAAATATTAAGTACGGCCTAGATGCACAAGACCTGCAATTCTGAGATCCATCTAGCTGAAGTGACAGCTACCAAAAATAGAGTTTTCCATGAGAGGAATTTGAGATCACATTTTGCAGCAGGCTCAAACGAGGGTTGAGAGAGAGACTGCAGTACTAGGGAGAGATTCCACGCCTCTAAGGGACGCCTAACTGGTGGTCTGCTATGCAACACTCCTTTGAGAAAGGTTTCGGATGAGCATAAGTGGAGTGCCCTCTGATCCGTTATGGAAACTGGAAATAGCTGCTAAATGGACTCATATGGTAGAAGCGGATGCTCCATTTTCAAAGAACTCAGATAGGTATTGAAGGATAACAGAGACTGGAACCGAGAAGGGATCTAGCATCAGTTCTTTAGACCACAGAGAAAACCTTTTCCACTTATCTCTGTAAAGTTTTCTGGTGAATGGCTTATGGGAGGCCAAAATGATATCGCTAACAAATGAGGAAAGGGTTTCCTGCCTGGTGACTAACAGAAGTGGAGAAACTAAACCATCAGCTTGAGTGGACAGAGTCAATCCTTGGGGGTGAGAAATTAAGTCTGGACGAGTGTCCAGGATATACGGAGGCTGTAACAGGTGAGGCCGGAGGAGTGGAACCACACTTGACAAGGCCAGAATGGGGCAATGAGGATCACCTTGCATCTAAACAGAGTTGCTTTCTTCAAAAATAGAGGTATCAAGTGAATTGGTGGATAAGTGTAGAGGAGACCCATGGGCCAATCGTGAGTCAGAGAATCTCTCGGGGACTACCCCCTCCAGGGGAAAGAGGGCAAAATGGCTGCTACATTTGTTGTTCGAAGTGGAGGCGAAAAGGTCGCACCAAGGCTGGCCCCATCATCTGAAAATTTCTGCCGTCACTTTGGGATTGAGACACCACTCGTATGGAAGGAGAATGCATCTGCTCAGCCTGTCTGCAATCACGTTGGAACTCCCCGGGATGTGCGTTATCAGCAAGCGGTCAAAGCTATTGCCCAGTGCCAAATTCTCATGGCCTCTCGACACAGGGAGTAGGATTTGGTTCCTCCTTGTTTATGTACCAGACTATTGACATATTGTCTGACTGATCTGCAATCATTCAAGATAGGAGAGGATGCAATGCCTGCAACATTAACAGCATTGCTCTTAACTACAGAACATTGATATGCAGGTTGGCCTCTAAGCTTGACCATGTGCCTTGGACTCTCTCTCCCTGAAAATGGCCCCCCCACCCTATCAGGGAAGTGTATGTGGTCACAGTGGCATTGAGTTGAGGGGGTCTGAAAAGGGCAACACCAAAATTCTGAGTCTGGCCTCATCCACCAGAGAAGATCTTGCTTGCAAGAGTTGGTTATAAGGATCTGTGAATTTAGAGGGTGAAGATTTGCCAACCACTGGGACATTGTAACAGTCTCATGTGTAACCTTGGCAGAGGGGACCATCAGAATGGCTGCAGCCATGGAACAGAGCCTGAAGAACTTCCCTTGCTGACACCTTTCTTTGACAGAGGATCTCATGTACTTGCAATCTTAATCTCCAACGCCTGTGATCTGGTAGAGATACCAGGCAGGTTCAAGTATCGAAATCCACCCCTATAAATTCCAGCTGCTGTTGGGTAGGTTGCAAGTTGGATTTCTCCCAACGTACAGTAATGGCTAGGGACTCCGCTAGTGAGTGTGTGTAATGGAGGGCCATGGTCAGAAGATGCCTGTTGGGGGCGGAAAGGAGCCAATCGTCTATATATGGAAATACCTGGAATCCCTGAAGTCTCAGATGAGGTATAACCACTGCTAGACATTTCGTGATTACTCTGGGAGCCATCAAGAGACCAAACGGCAGGCCTCGGAACTGGTAATGATTGGTTATGAGCCGGAACTGGAGACTCACGGAGTGTTTGTCCATTTTGATGTGGTAAGATGCATCCCAGAGGTCTATCGAGCACATCCAAACATCCTCCCTTAAAAATGGGAGAATGGATTGAATAGTGACCATGTGGAACTTGGTTTGTACCACTGATTTGTTTAAATGGCTGAGATCCAGAATGGGTCTTCAGTCCAGTCTTTTTTGGCACTAAAAAGAAACGCGAGTAAAACCCAGATCCGCACTGGTCTGGAGGGGACTGTTTGCATGACTTTTTTGACACAGCTTTCTTATCCCTAAAGCCGCTTCTTCCCTTTGATTGTGTGGAACATCAGGAAGGTTTTTTGTAGGTTTTGGATGGGAGGACAGAGGGATGTAGTAGTCTCTAGATATTATTCTCTGCACCCATCGGTCGTTTGAAATACAGCGCCAGGCAGTTTGGGGCAAAGAAAAACGAGCCCCGACTGCTTCCAGAGGAAAGCAATCGAGCAACACTTCAGGAGCATTGATAAGACCATCCAGAGAAAGAATCCCAGGAGTCTTGGTTTCGGGGACCCCCTTTGCCCCTAAAGGGGAGTCTTCCACCATTGGAACCCCCTCTGGTTCTGGGGGAATCCTTGCCACGTGCGTTACAGAAAGGACCTAGAGATTTTTTGTGCCAGATTTTTCCACTTCTCTGGTTCCTGGAAAAAGAACATTGAGGCTTGGAAAAACAGAGCAACAGCAGACAAAGTCTTTCCATCCTGCTTGCACCTGGCCAGAGTGTCCTTCACTTTAGAACAAAATAAGGAAGATAGTTCAATAGAGGCATTCAAAAAGGAGGACTTGAAGGAGTCCGAGAGGTCACAGTTGCACATCCAGGCATGACACCTCTTGACTATGCCTGCACCCGCAGCTCTAGCTGCCCCTTCAGATGTGTGGGAGTGCAGCCACATGGGCGAATTGGAAATAGATTCAAGGGTAGCAAGTTGAGAAGCAATCTTCTCCCGTGCCCAGTCAGAAACTTGACCTGCGACAGCTCCAGAAAGTTTGGTAATCAAATCTCTTTGGAGTCTCGTGAAATGTGCCAAGTAGTTCAGGGACCTGACAGCAAAGGTCACTGAAGCAAAAACTCGCTTCTCCAACCTGTCCACAGCCCGGGACTCTCTGCTGGGCGGGTGAACAGTAGGACTTTCTTCCGCTAGATCCTTTTTAGTGGCCGCCGCCACCACCATAGCATCAACTGGCAAACCTTTGCACCAGTGGGGATGCTCTTCTGGGGGTAGGGAGAGAATCTTATCGGGTCTCCGGGGAATGGCCTCAATAGGGTCAGGGTTCTGCCAAGCACACTGCACGACGAGCTGGATTAACTCATTGGTAGGTGGGGTCACCCAAGAGGTAGGTTGGGAGCAAAAAGACAGACTCCTACAAGGAAGAATTAAAGGGCTTCCAGCCATACCTCTCAACCTCTTAGTGCAAGAAATCTGGAAAAAGCCCGACAAAATGGGGGGACAAAGGCCCAAAAATAGGGACAGATTTTAAATACTGCTTTTATAAACTTGTAAAGTTGCTAGAGTAACAGGGTTTGTTGCAACATACATTTTCTGAAGGATTTCAAGTCTGAAACACAAATGTATGTCATGATTTAGTGGCTTGAATCCTCAGATCATCCCAGTGATTTGCCAGAAAATGACAAATTCTATGAGGAACAAACCAAAATTATGATCCAAAAATCTGGATATTCTGCGTAAATCTGGACAGTTGTGTAGTATGCTTCCAGCCACACCTCTGTTTTAATATTTACAGGATGTCTCCGAAGGAGACCTCATCTGGGGGGGGGGGGGGTGACGGTGGGGACCCCTCCCCATCATCAAAGTCAGTGTCCTTTGTCAAAGACTCTTCAGGAAAGTCCATGTGCTTCCTCTTGCATGCCTTCTTCCGAGAAGGTTCCTCAGTGGGGATATCTGAGGAAGACTCGGAAGGATGGGTACCCCGAACTGGGGTTTCCTGAGGTGTCCCGGAGAGGTGGCTCATGGTAGCTGTAGCTCAGAGGGAGCAGGGGGAAGTTCTGATGTCAGAGGAGCGCTTCCCGAAGTAAGCACCCTCTCCATCACATGGAAAGCACACCCGCCCGATGAGGAGTGTGAGCCCAGAACAGAAGACAACCTCAGAACCAGAGTCACACCCCACTCCGTCGGACCCGCTCCCGTGATGGAGCCTCAAGCAGGATCGGGGTAGACGTTATCCCAGATCCAAGGACGGAACCGATAAAACACTTGGAACCATGCCCTGGACCGAGGACTCCACCCCCTCAACCATGAGTCTGAGGAAGGGACGGTACCGATGGAACAGAGAACCAAAGGGGAGGCCTCGAAGCCTCAATGACAGTCACTGTAGGCACCGAGGAACAGGGTTCCACAAAGGACGCTGGAGCAACGGGCTTCGGAACAGACGGATCTGAAAGAGGAGTATACGTCGGAGTCCTGGGAGAAATAGACCCAAACCCCATGGGGGGGGGGGGTGAGCCTTCCGAACATTTGGTCCCTCTAGCCATCAACGACTGATCCAACAGGTGCAACACATCAAATTCGGAAGGACTCCTGGTGGACCTCATGGACACTCCTGAAGGGGAGTCAAGTCGGTCCAGAAAGGGGCTGTACATCTTAACTACAAACGGATCCAATGAAGAGAAGTATCAGGTCTGTTGTGTCTGAGCTAGTGGCACCGTAGTCTCTAATTTAGAAACAGGTAGTAAAGGAATCAGAGGAGTAGAAAAGGGACTCTGTGCCGAAGAGGCACTCAGAGTCTATGTTATTGGTTCCAAAAGGATTGCATGGGTCGAAACATCTTTCGGTACGGTCAAAGGCAAAGTCAGTCCCGTAGCTGTCGTCGAAGGTAAGGTCAAAGCCGTAACTGAAGGTAAGGTCAAAGCCGTAGCTGAAATTGAAGGCAAGGTCGGTGTAGAGGGTGGCTCCGATGTTGACAGTCCAGTAATGTCTATGACTTCAGTTACTGTAGCAATTGGAGCAGAGCTCAGAACAGTAGTAGTAGTCAGAGCCAAAGAAGCAATTCTATGTTCAGAGGAAGACTTGTGGGCCTTTTGTTTGAGTGTCTTACTCTTATCACCAGCTGGTGAAGAGGGATCAGAATGGGGACGTTTCTTGTCCTTCACTACAGGGGTTGAGACCTCCGACACAGAAAGGGCCTCAGAGAAGGGGGAAACGAGAAGGCCTTTCAGAATCAATTAATCTTTCCCTTCATTCAGCGTCCGCTGACTAAAACATTGACAAATCTGGCAAGGAGGTTTAACAGGGAGGTGAGAAACCCCCAGACAATAAACACAGATGTCGTGAGAGTCGCTGTTAGGGAGTTTACCATTGCCATTTCCACACACACACAAAATAGTTAACAAAACTACTAAATACCTAAAATAAAAAGATAAGAAAGGAAGAAAGGGAAAGAAGATACCAACAATGGTATCAAGATATACCACAAGGGTATGGAAAGGGCGTACCAATGATAGTAAAAGAATTACCCAATGGGTAGAGCTAGTCAGATACATTAATAGTAAGAGTGAAAAATAAGAGAAAATATTGAAAAATACACAAGTATCAAAAAATATAACAGCTTGAGAGCTCTGTGAAACGCTGTTATAGACTACGTGGCAAACGAAACCTGAGGTAACAGGGAGAAGGGCATTGTGGGTAGCAGCTTAGCTCGAGAGTTTTTGGTGTACACGAGCCTGGTATTAGGCCTACACGGTTCCGGGGGCCTCAGAACTGAATCCATCAGTGATGAATGGGAAGAAGTTTAATATCAGATTTCTCCTTCCCTCTGGGTCAGGACTGTTGGGATCCGAGGGGAAATGCCATGGTGGCAGAGGGGACAGGCTGCGCAGCAGTGGGTATCAGTCTGGGGAAATCAGGATTGTCCTTGGTTTTTCCTCCTTTATTTTGAGCAGTACTCTGGTAATATGAGGTAGTGGGGGAAATGCACAGACAAAGATGTTGACCTACTGGAATGATAGCGCATCCACTTTCCAAGCCCTGCAGTGAGGCTCTCTGATGTAGAACTTGCTGAGCTGATGTTTGGAGTGGGAAGCAAAGAAGTCTACCTTCGGGGTGCCCCATTTCCGAGTTATAAGGCTGAAGGTTCTTTGGTTTAGCTGCCACTCCTGTGGGTCCAGAAGATTTCTGCTTAAGATGTCAGCCAGAGAATTTAGAGAGCCTGGCAGGAATTGTGCTAACAGGTGTAGTTGCATGGCTGAGGCTGTGTGCCAAATGGTCATGGCGAGCCTGCATAGAGGGTAGGAGTGAGTCCCTCCCTGCTTGTTGATTTACCACGTCACTGTGGCGCTGTCTGTTTTGATCAGTAGAGCCCCTGGCGAGAGAAGGGGTCTGAAAGCTGTCAATGCATGCTGGACAGCTATCATCTCTTTTTGGTTGATGTCCACAAGCATTTGATGTGGGCCCCATTGGCCCTGTATGCACCTGGCGTTCAGGTGTGCACCCCAGGCATAGTCTGTTGCATCTGTGGTGAGGGTCTGGCCGGCATGGGGTGGTGAGGGTCTGGCTGGAGTGGGGTGGTGAGAAGGGTAGTTCCTTGTTGTGCTAGCATGCTGCTGCCAACCAAAGGAAATCTTTCCTTAGACAAGGTATCACTGGTATAAGAGTTTCCAGGTTATGAGATTGTTGACACCAAAGGCTGTTTAGGTACCACTGAAGTTTCCTCTTATGCAGTCTGGCATATGGAATGAGTAGAATGCAAGATGCCATGAACCCCAGAGCTTACAGGATTTTTCTTGCGGATAACTGGGGCCCGGTGACTAGTTGAGAGAAATAGGCTGTCAGGTAAGTTTGCTTTTCTGGTGGAAGGAATGCCATCTGGGATCCTGTATCCAGGCTTGCTCCCAGGAATATTATTTTTTTTTTTTTTTGGGGGGGGGGTACTAGTTTGGATTTCTCTTCATTGATAGTGTACCCTAGGGAGGTCAGTAGGTCCTTTACAAAGGCCAGGTGCTTCAGCAGAATTTCTTGACTGTCTGAATTAGGCAGTCGTCTAAGTATGGGTAAATATGAATATTTCTTTGCCAGCAAAAAGCAATGGTGGGAGCCAGGCATTTTGTGAAACCTATGTGAGCAGTAAATAAGCCAAAGAAAAGTGCAGAGACCTGAAAGTGCAGAGATCCTACCCTGAAGCGTAGATATTTCCTGCATCATTCCCTGACTGGGAAGTGTAGGTAGGTCTAGGGTGGTTAGCCAGGCATCCTTGGAGACCATAGGTAATAATTGCTGAAGGGTGAACATTCTGAATTTTGGTAGGAAGGTGTTTAGAACAGATAACTCGAGGATGGGACGCCAATGGCCATCTTTTCTGGGTATCAGGAAAAGACTGGAGTAGAAAACTTGATGAATCAAGAACTGCTTCCAAATGAATGATACACTACCACGCTGTCACCAATAAGTGTACGAACCTCTTCTTATGAAAAACAGAATTTATTGCAAACACACAACCATAAAAAACATACAATGTTTAGCACTTTCACCCACTTCAATGTGGGCTTCTTCAGAACACTGAAATGCTGAACAAACACTCCCCTTTTGTTTAAAATTTGGTGCCAAAAATAAATCCAGCATTTAAAGCCGTATGCTGATTAACCTCAAATAGCAACCAGAACTGAATGCCAAAGTGGATATTTACACAAACATCGTGTAGAACATATGACACTGAACATCTAACAATTTACATCTGCATCACAATCGTAAGGTGAATGAAAAGTAAAAAAATGTAAAACTAATGAATCAAATACTTGTCACTAAGTAACAACTTACTGTTACCCAAAATCATATAACATACGCTATATTAAAAATGTTATAAAATCAAATACAATATAAATATTAAGATAAACTCATACATTCAATACCCATATTCTTTGTTAATGATGTATGCATAGCATTATATACATAATCATAAAAATGACAATAAAAATTAAACGCTCCTAAGTATTAGAGGCAAAATTATTTTATTTAAAAAAAAACCTATACGTAACTATATATACACTACTAATCACTTAATGCAAATGAAACTACTGCATCTCTAAGACTGATTTACAGGAAATATAATCATTAAGTCCAGGTGGATTTGTGGCGTCTAAATATAACTGCCACCACGTTTCCTGAAACGCTAGTAGTGTTTTGTGGTCACACCCCCCGAGGATCCAAATTAATAATTTCCAATATAGCAAACTTGAATTCATGAGCATCTCCCATCTTTTCAATATTCCTGTATAATGCATTGGTAGTGACTTTCCTTCTTTACAGTAAAAGTGATCATACATACGTTTTCTGAAACATCTTTCGGTTTTACCTATGTAAAAACCAGAACACGCTGTACACTTTGCCAAATAAATGATCATTTTGGTCCTGCAGTTGTCATATTTGAATTTGATCCTTGTATGACCCATATTGTCAATCATTATACTAGCTGCTTCTAATATATATCCACATTGATTGCACATCCCACATTTTACAGTACGTTTCCCTTTATTTTTTATTGTGGAAGTCGTTTGATTACATCTCTCCAAATACCATTTAATATTGTGACCCATTTTGAACACAAATCTCGGTTTAGTTCCTATTACACCTGGCCAACTTGTATCCATCAGCATCATGAACCAATATTTAGATAGTACGTTCATAACCTGTTCTACCTCCAAGTTGTATGTTAATATACATGATCTCTCATATTGAATGCTATCTACTACTCTATTATCTTCGTTCGTATAACTTGACTTATTAGGTCTAAACCTTTGAATATCTCCAAAACCCAACAACGGTTTGTATTTTTTCCCCATTCCGATATGATGTTTTGTCCTTTTTCCATCATCACAGGGGGATACCCCCTCTCTCCAAATAAATGTGTAATAAAAGTTACTTCATTAACCATCTCAGTATAATGTGAGGTCATTCGTACAGCTCTAATACAATGACCCTTAAATATGTTATACTTCATTTTCTCTGGGTGATAACTCCCAAATTCCAAATAATCATTAGAAAGGGTACTTTTCCGGTGTATACGGGATTTGACTTCCCCTTCGTGTCTACATAAGTGCCTAAATAGGGCAAACCAACTTGACTGTAGGCATGAGTGAATTTTAAGAATGTACTACTGTCACTGATGAAATCAATAAACTTAAGTAAATTCTCAATACTATCATCCCATAGAATGTGTATGTCATCTAGGAATCTGGAGTAGTGTTTAATTTTCTTAAAATATTCACTGGGAAACAATATGGTATCCTCCCAATCTAACAACCAAATTTGCAAAAATAGGTGTGCAGGCAGCACCCATTGCCACTCCCCTAATTTGACAAAAATGTTCGCCATCATAATTGATTAAATTGTTGTCTAATACTATAGACATACATTCTAATGTCAAACAAGTTTTGTCCCAGTCAAAATTTGTATATCTTCTGATGCTGTTACAGAAGGCATCCAACCCTTCTTGGGATGCATGAAAATAAATCTATAACATCTATAGTGACTACTATACATTCCTCCCATGTGTTTACCGGGAAGATGCTTAAAAATTCCCAGGAATCCTTAACCATGTGAGCTATGTTATCATATATTGGTTTCAACCAAATATCTATAACTTTTCCAATTGGGAAAGTTTTAGATTTACGACCTGATACTATTGGTCGGAGGGGTGTGTCCAATACATTTTTATGGACTTTGAGAATACCTACTAAGGTTGCAAGTCTCGGACATTTTACTTTCAAACTATCAGATACCATATCTGTTATTCTTCCATCAATAAGAAATTCCTCTAAATATGAATCAATACGTTGATATGCAATGTGAACGTCATTGATTTAGTTTCATAACTGCCTGACTGATGATATACACTTTTTTGATATATAACTTGTCATAAATAACCACCCCTCCCCCTTTATCTGGCTTCATAACTCTAACATTGTTGCCCATTTGTAGAGTCCTTAACGTTTGTATTTCATCATTGGTTATTTCCTGATTTATTATTTTTCACCTTATAATAAAGTTGGTATATCTCACGCATGACCAATTTTTCATACATATCTACGTGGGGATGGCTGGGAGGAATGAAAATGCTGTTTTTCTTTATTTTGGATTCTGTAGTACCACTAATTTGTAGCTTCTGACTATCCTTAAATAAAATAGACAAATTTATCTTCCTCACAAACTTTTTTATCTCACACAGACAATCAACTAAGTCAAAAGTGGGAGTGGGCATAAATTTCATCCCCTTTGCTAACAGATCAAAATGTGCCAACTCAATTTGCGTACTGAAATAATTGAAAATATTAAAACTATTGCAGCTATATATGTGTCCAACTGTAATGTTGTTACATCCTTTCATTTCCTTTAATATCTTGCTTGATTACATTTTTTGCCCTTCACCCAATTTTTCTGCTTTGTTTTCCTGTAATATTTTGACTGATTCATGTTTGCTGGGTTCCTGTTCCCATATGATTCCATTTGTCTGTCTCCTACCCGATAAAAATGTGAATCATTTACCTGACTGTGTGAATTACCATGTGTGACTTCCAATATGTTGTTCATTATATACTTCATTACTTGTCGCTTCTGCATCTCTATCTAATACCATTTATATGCTTGTCCTTTCTTATGTTGTTCCATGTCCCTAGAAATCGTCCTATGTTCTTTCGCTGTTTAGCATCTTTTTTTCCGCTAAAGTGTACTGTTTTTATATAACCCCTCCCATTCAGTAAACAGTTGATTATCTTGTCTAACATTTCAATATCGTAAACTAGCTTGCATAGCTTTGCATCATTAAATTTAATAATGAGCCTCATGTACTTGAAATCACATTCATTAAATAATTGATTACACTCATTAATGGTTGTGTCATTAATTTCAATTCCCACTGGCACCTTAAAAAATCTTGAGCCCATGGGAACAATTTTAAGATCTAAACACTTAAACAAATATGCATTATCCACTTTTAATCCATTAATAGCATTTAATTTCTTACCCAACAGGTAGATCATATCCTTTTAGGTTCCTGTATTTCCCTGAGTGAAAAGTAAGGAACCTTCTCCTCTACCTTTGGTATTGTCAAGATTACAATTACTAATTAAACATTTATTCAAATAAGTGTCCTTGTTGTCATTCCCATTTCCACCAATGTGGTTATGGGATTGGGATAGTAATGAAACAGTACTTTTATTCAACATATTGATTTTCCCCACCACGGTGGAATACGTCTTTTGAGGTGGAAATTTCTTTGGTTTGGCACCAGTACGAATGGCTTCCTCATCAACATCATACAGAGAAAAGTCAAATGTAAAGTCTGAATTGTTCACTTTACTGCCGTTGAGTTGCTCGATGGCTTCAAAGGCATTATCCAAGTCTATCGGAGTATGCCTTAACCCAGTTCCCTTGACAGTTTGGAATGCTAAAACTACCATTAGCCCCACTTTGTTGAAAAATTTGCGGCAAATTGCTCTTGTGGGCATTCAGCTCCACACAATGATTGGCAGAGACATGACAGTTAGTAGTAGCATTTTCCTTGTTAGTGCCACAACCTGAAAACGTGGCTTGTA